>NW_022146996.1:5052850-5297558 GCF_002938485.1 Sitophilus oryzae
TCAATGCTGCTTCGTTCAGTTACGTATTGCTTTGTATTATGCCATATGGTACTGCATATAGGTTTTGCATAAATAATAGTATTTATTGATAGTTTTGCCAGATATAAATATGAAATATATTATACAGAAGGTATTAAAAAATAACATTAACTTTTATCGCGTTAAAATAATTGAATAGCATTAAAATTTAGATCTAAAGCACGAATATTAACAGAAATAAACTTTACAGCAAGATGAACAAATAAAATCTAGATAATAAAAAGCGTATCCTAAAATTGCGTTAGCGGGTATTTAGCAACTAGTAATAATATACCTGTGATAAAAAAGTTTCCAAATATTAAAAAAATTTGAAAACTATACGTTTATCGACAAAGTTAAGAAAATGTATTATATATGATAACGGCAGAATACATTTCAAAGTTTATTTAAAATAATTGTAAATTTACCTAACATATTTAAAATATGGATATCCAGATAGAATTAACTATATACAATAAGTAATTTGTAGTTCGATGTTCATCAAGTAACCATCTCCATAAATCGTAAATAAAAGATAAAGATATCATTTTTTTATATAAAATCCTATGAAATAAAGTACAAATTCATTTAATTTCTTTAAAATATATTGCCATTTCATAATAATAATACTTTTCAATATTTATTTCATCTGAATTTCCAAATCTTGTTTTCTTTCATCAGGACGTTTTCTCCTACTATAGGAACATGCACAGAGGGTCCAAAACAGGGTTGATTTGGAAAAAATTATGAGCACAACATATTTCTAGTTGGTCATTGTTGGGTAAGAGAATGTAGACAGATCCTGGGGACTTATTATAATTGCTGCTACAAGGCATAGGCACAGAACAATGTCGCGGAATTTTTATTTCACAAAGTACAAAAATAATGAAACGAAAACTGTTTTACATAAA
Source organism: Sitophilus oryzae (assembly GCF_002938485.1). NCBI lineage: Eukaryota > Metazoa > Arthropoda > Insecta > Coleoptera > Curculionidae > Sitophilus > Sitophilus oryzae. The sequence continues at coordinate 5,053,780 of NW_022146996.1, forward strand.
AATACACGTCACTTACGTTGGTTTAACACGATACACTAACACTAACGCTATTAATTATGTTTTTATATAAATTCCCCAACTTTTTCCTAGTCCGGACACACAGCCGGCATCGCCGGTGTTACTGTAATTTTTAAAGTATGGTTTTTTTCGCGGGTACGATGTTATGAATCGGATCTAGATAGTTCACTATTCACTCAAAATTAGTTAGTATAATTTTATTAGCATAGAAAGGCGTAAAAAACACAGATTTGTTGCGAAACTAATGAAAACAATTGGTTTGTTTACGACTACTAATTCTGGACCACTTCGGTAGAACTGTCAAAACAGTCAGGCCTTGAATATGAAGTTAGCCACGTATTTAGCTATAAAACAATAAACTTTTGATTTCTAACCAAAATTTTTCTTGAAGGGTAATAATCAAAGGCCAAAATGGCATTCCTCGCAAATATTGAAGTATAATTAGTGGAAAAGTCAAAAGTTTGTTAGCTTTTTCCACTAATTGAAAATTACTTCCACTAACTATGACGTTCTGAATGCTTACATTAAAATTAGGTGAACAAACTTCTACGGCTAATTGAAACTACTAATTTATTCCACTGATTTCGAGGTTCTGAATGAAGCTTTAGTCTCTTTTTAAGTACGTAATCAACAATTTGGTTATAAATTGTTAGCATCAATATTGGTTATTTTTATTTCTCTAATAATTATAATGACTTGGTAATTGAACGATATGATATTCTATTCTAATTAAAAAACTATATTTTTAAGGACCTGTTTAGATTTACTTAGTAATCGAGATGGTAGATTTTTCTTTTATAATTATGGTGCTGTGCAAATGCCAAGTCATTATAATTATTACAGAAATAAAGATGACTAATATTGATACTAACAATTTATAACAAAATTGTAGAATAGGTTCTTAAAGAGACACAAAATAAAATAAACTGACTTGATTTTACATGAGATCTCACAACTTTTAATAGTGGAAGAATTGTATTGTGATACTTGGCAAAACTTGCATTCTATGTTTTTGATGGGAGCTCAGTTCTCTTTGTAGGTTATCCTCCTATTATTTTCTAGGGTTGTGTTATATTTATGTTAATAAACAATTCGTTGTTTCATTTTTCACATTTGGTTTGGTTTGGTTTACTGGCACTAGTTATTTTGGGAAGAAAATTAAATGCTCAAACTACGTTCTCTTAAAGTTTGATTCCCTCTAACTTTGTATAGAGATAAATTGTGTCCAATGGACTGATTTCAAAAATACGTAGTTGTTCTATATCCACGGAATATCGGGACACCTTGTATAATAGATAACTATTATTTAAATAAATAAGGCGGCTGTACCGAGGTGTGATTTGAACACGATATCCTCGCGAGATTCCTTAGATGTAATATTTCTACAGAGCATACATAAATTTGTTAACTATGCGTCCTAATAACTCTAAACGACAAATCGAGAAAGAGAACAAACGGAAATATATTGAGTTTTCCGCTCGCGAAACCCACATCAAACGGAAACGGAAGGGAGCGCTGAAACAGCGAAATTAACTGGCAAGAATCGGGACCAGATCAAACGTGCTTTAAACCGAGCGTGCTGCGATCGCTTTCCAGTTTTAAAGTTAGCGTCTTTTTGCCGCTTTATCACATTACGCACGCATCTGTCGTTGTCGTAAAGATCGCTCGCGATCCACAATTTCCAGCTAATAGGATTCCGCGGATTGATTTGTCGTGATGTCATATTATATTTTATCATTTTTTAACAGTTTTTTTCCAAGGTGATCAAGTCAATTTAGTTCACATTATTTTTTTCTATTAAAAGACACTAGTCGAATATTTTTAGTTACTGTAACTATTTCGCGAAATTTTGGCGAAGATCGAATTTGCCAGACGTTGGTACTTTTGCTTCCATGAAAACCCTCTTCTCCAGCTGAGATCTAAGCCTCGAACTGCGCATACGTAGGCTGCGTTGCTACATCTTTCCAGTATTTCGCTACGGCTCTGAGTTGTACAGTGTGTCCCATTTTGGTTGAAATCATAGGGTATCTCCGTTATTAATAAAGATAGAAGGATGCGGTTTGGACAAACCTGTCCCACTTTTTTGTCAAACGGAAGATGCCGTAAACAAAATTTTCATAGCCCTCTTCGTTTCTGAACTACAGGGTCTTTTTGAAAATTTTGCAATTTTGGACACAATTGTGCAAACCGCATCCTTCTATCTTCACTAATAACGGAGATACCCTATGATTTCAACCAAAATGGGACACACTGTACACTCATTCAGACACTGGAAAATCGCATTAACGCTTTTGAGATGTACTTGTATCTTCGTATGCTGCGTATATCCTGGATGGATAGAGTGACAAATGAGGAGGTGCTCAGGCGGATGGGCAAAGATTAAGAGCTCCTATCAACAATGAAGGCAAGGAAGTTACAATACGTCGGTCATATCATGAGGGGTGATATTACACATTATTATATACATATATACAAGGTCCTCAGACTGGTCATTGAAAGCGAAATTGAGGGCAGGAGATCAGTGGGAAGAAGGCAAAATTCCTGGCTTAAGGATCTGCGTCGTTGGTTCGGAAGAACACAGATTGAAATTTTCAGAGGTGCGGTTTCACGCACCATCATAGCCATTTGGATCGCCAACCTCCGAAGGGAGACGGCGACCTAAGAAGAAGAACTATTTTGCTTAGTTTGAATAGAACTTTTTTCGGCGAAACATACAGTATGGTCGAAAAAAAATCGCGGCTTCAGCGATGGTTATGAAATGAAGATCGCTGTCATTTTATATGTAAAATTACATGGGGAATGTCATCGAGCAAGATTTCAATTCATTTCCAAGCCATACGGTACTATCTCTATATTCCGGAAACTTCTTCAGCATAGTCTTCAGATAAAAGTAAGTAAAAAAGTTCATATAAATGTATGTCCTAAAATACTTAGTTTCGGAGATACGGGGTGTAGAAGTTTCATTTTTATTTCGATTTTTTCCAAATAATTTCGGAAGTAACGTCAATATTTGGATGAAAATTGGTGTCTGGGAGTTTTTTGACCTGAGAAATTTGATTTTTAAGTTAATATATAGACTCCTACTAATAGAGAGCATCACCTACGTAATTTTAACTGGTTTGAAGAGTAATAACTTTTCATCCGTACCTGTATAAAACTACTGGGTAAAAAATATACATTTGCGACGTTTTTTACGCGAAAAAGGTCTCTTGGTAAAAATCGCTACGAGTAATGGGTTTCGAGATATTTGGAATCGAAATTATCAATACCTCTTATTATTGACATAAATTAAACATGTTGACTAAATAGTTATTAGACTGAAATTATAAATGTGAAATGTTTTTGTGCCAAAGGTTCAACAGAAACTGTTTTATCATCATTTTTGCAGAAAAATTTATGATTAATTTAATAAAATAAAAATTTCCTAAATTTATTATTTCAGTGAAATAACTATCTACTCAACGTGTTTATTTTTTGTCAATAATGACGTGTATTGTCTATTTCTATTCTAAATATCTTAAGAACGGCTGCTCGTAGCGATTTTTACAAAGATATATTTTTTACATAAAAAGCCACAGGTACGGACAAAAAGTTATTACGCTTCAAAACAGTTAAAAGACATGTAGGTGGCGCCCCCTACTAGTAGGAGTCATATTGACACCAAAATCAAAATTGTCATGTCAAAAAACTCCCAGACATTAATTTTCATCCAAATATTGACGTTACTTCAGAAATTATTTAGAAAAAATCGAAATAAAAATGAAATTTCTACACCCTCTGTATCTCTGAAAGTAAAAATTTTAGGACATATATTTTATACGAACTTTTTTACTTATTTTTATCTGCAGAATATGCTGGCGAAGTTTCCGAATACAGTTCAGAACACTATATATATATATATATATATATATATATATATATATATATATATATATATATATATATATATATATATATATATATATATATATATATATATATATATATATATATATATATATATATATATATATATATATATATATATATATATATATATATATATATATATATATATATATATATATATAAATTATCTATTTTTTAATTTACTTTTCTTTGACCGATCTAATATATATTTTTTATTTAAAAGGTTTTGGCTTTTGGTCAATATTAAACTTTTTCTGGGTTTAGGAAGTGTTTATTACATAACTAACGTTTCGGTTCAGTTTTAACCTTTTTCAGAGTCAAAAAAATATAAATCAAACTTACCACAAAACGTACATTTCCTTCGTCAAACTTGTATTAAAATACTGGTGCATAAAATAACAGATTATAACACCCCCATAACATTTAACTTCAAAATATACTCATACAATATCACCCACATGACACAATAATTAATATATTTCAAACAATTTTATTTATCCAATATGATCTTATTTATAAATTTCTTTTTGGGAGGGGGAATTGCCCCCATTACCCCTCCCGTTTATTCAGCCTTGTCCTGATCTAAAGTTGGCAGAAGTTTAGGAATAATCTTATTAAATCATTTTATGCCTAAGTATGGTTATTTCCCTGGTGGTTATCTGGTTCTTTCCCTGTATGTATATTTTGACTAGGCATATATCAAAATATCAAAGGATTTAACAGGTTATTGCTCTACAGAGTTTATGCATTTTGTAGGGACCAATTAGACCTATCATAAAGAAAGCAAACCAAAACCTTAAAATTAAGAAATTGACGCTTATCATGTTTTTCCCTTGGACCATTCATATGTGAGATATGGATTGCATATTTGGCCTTTTTAAAAAAATCGCTAAGTATCGCTAAGTTTTTTAAAAAAACTTCGCTAAGTAAAGTGATCCATAGATCACCTTAAAATACACCTTTTAACAAATACACAGAGAAAAAATATCAATTGCTTCGCCTTATTCGGTATCAGGTACATTTTTTTGTGAACGTCCGTAGTGATAAAAGGTCTCGGTTGACCATAATTCCTTTACTACTTGACTATGTATATTCTAAACGTTTATAGATGCTGTAATTTACACTACAAATAATTTAAAATCTCAGAATTGCTTGCGGTTAAAATTTCATTTTGACTACTATGTCTTCAAAGGGTCAGTAGACGGTTAATATTTCAGGGTTTGTATATTTATTTTGCCTGTAAAATCTGGTAACACTTTATTGCTATTTTACTTAATGATTTTCATTGTATCCAATAATTTAAAGTCTTTAATTCCGAAAATTTCGGTTTTTGTACACAGGACACGTTCTTCTAATAGATTTATTGGTGTCATTAAGTCATAATCCGCAAAAGGTTTTTGGTGGCAGTAACTCCTACGGCAATGAAGAATCCTATTGTAGGGTTTTACCTAAGATAAACCCAGCTATTTCATGGATTTTACCTAATTGCTTTATATGGCGACAGGTAAGACTTTGATTGGAGTTTCTGTGAAAAGGCAGGTTCGTTGAATAGAAGGTTCAGGAAAGGGACAGTATTCGACACTACTGAGGATGCTATTCGAAACCCTCTCGGAAGGAAAAGTCAGACAGGCCAAAGGGCATAACAGATTAAATATTTTATTTACGACAGGTAGATTGAAAGTATTGTAAAACCGAGATTGGAAACTCGTAATTTCCTTACGACTGTTTTGAAACTTTTGAAAATACATTTTTATTTATGACTGTCATTCCCATAGTGTCTATAAGCCACCGATTTTAATAGAGAATTTCAAAATTTATGAGATGCAAAATTTATGGTATAGAGATATAAAACTATTTTTTTTTGGTCATTGGGTAATTATGAAAACGCAGAGCTAAGAAAATAAATACGATATCTTTCTCAATATACACGATGCGATGGTTAATTTATATTCGGAAAACTTCTGCAGATAAAAATAGTTAAAAAGTTCGTATAAATTTGTGTCCTAAAATGCTTCGTTTCGGAGATACACGGTGTAGAAATTTCATTTGTTTTTTTTTCTAAATAATTTCTGAACCAACGTCGATATTTGGATGAAAATTGGTGCCTGGGTGTTTTTTAACATGATAAATTTGGGATTTCGATGTCAATATGACTCCTACTTGTAAAGAGCACCACCTACATGTGTTTTAACTGATTTAATGAGTAAACACTTTTCATTAGTACCTGTATAAAAATACCGAGTGAAAAATATACATTTATTATACGTATTTTTTACGTAAAAATGTCTCTTGGTAAAAATCGCTACGAGCAACCGTTTTCAAGATGTTTGGAATGGAAATAGTCAATACATGTCATTATTGACAAAAAATAAACATAATATAATAATATGTTGACTAGATAGATAATTGACTGGTGGTCTTTCACAAAAACAATATGGATTTAGAAAAGGTTTACAAGCAACAGCTGCAAATAAAAAGTTATAGAAATTACCAAAGACGCTGCAGGTTTTGCACATGCAAACAGAAAACTATGTGCTATGATCACACTTCATGTGAAAAACGCTTTTAATAGTGCACCGTGGAGTAAAATTTTAATTGAGTTGAGAGCAAGACATATCAATGAGCAGATCAGATATCATCATATCTGAGTGAAAGAAAAATAAACCTTAAATGGTGTGAGACCACGAAGATTGTGTCAATTTATGGTGGTGTTCCTCAAGGATCGGTCCTTGGCCCAACCTTGTGAAACATTCTGTATGATAGTTTGCTAGAAACCCGCATGCCAGATGGAATTGCACTCGTTGGTTTTGCAGACGACATCGCTATGGTTGTAACAGCTAGTAGAGAGGAATCTTATTTGAATTTGGCCTACACCGGACCAATGCGAGTAACAAAGTGGACGAGGAGGCAAAAAAATAAAAATAGCTAGATTATATTTTAATGTAGAGCAAACGATAAGTTAATCCAAGAAGTGCCATTAAATATCTTGGTGTATGGCTGGACTCAAAAGTGACGTTCGGAGTACATCTTGACAAAACTGTTGTTAAAGCGCAGAACTATTCTCGCAGCCTTGACTATTCTCATGCCAAATATCTCATGTCAAATATCTCATGCCACTCTAAGCATTGACTATTCTCATGCCAAATATCAGGGGTCCCAAACCTTCCAAAAGGCGTATTCTGGCAAGTGTAGTACATTCGCAATTACTTTATGCAGCATCGGTATGGCATATTATAACGCAGAATAAAAAAAACAACTGCAAAAACTTATAAGAGTGCAGAAAACGATATGCATCAGAGTTTGCTGTGCATACAAAACAATATCTGGTGAAGGTGCTTGCGTTGTAGCTGGAATTCCTCCAATAAAGCTTCTAATAAAAGAAAGACAAGCCAAGGCAAGAAGCCCGAAGTAAAATGATTATTGAGTGGCAAAATAAATGAGAAAATGGTAAACATGGCAGACGGACACATAAGCTTATCCCTAACATTGAAAAGTTAATTTCTAGAGGCTACGGAGGATTAGACTACGTAACGCAAGCGTTATCGGGTCATGGGTGCTTTGGCAAATATATCTTTGTTCGAAAAAAAAAGACCACACCTCAATGTATATATTGTCATGTCGAAGATGACGCAGAACATATTTTATTTGAATGCCTTAGATGGGATCCAATTAGAAGTAAATATTTGGAAGATACAAAAAAAGTGTTTAACATAGGAAATGTAGCAAATAGCTTAGATGACGGCGAAAATGCCTGTGACAAAGTTACAACGATTATAAGACATATTAATGAAAAAGAAAAGGGGAGTCCAAGATGATGCAAAGTCTGATAGAAGAAGCTTAAGGACAACGACCGGATTGAAGAAATGCTAAAGCGGATTGCAATGCGGCTCTGTGGCAGGGCAGAGGAGTTTTTTTTAGCCGGTAGGAATCCGGCACTACCCTTTGGGTTTGGTTTGGTTTGGTTGGTTGTCCCTCCTCATCAAAAAAAAGATATTTGACTGAAATTATAAATTGGAGAACTTTTATTTTTTTGGCTATTAGTCATCACTTTTCTGGAAAAAATACGATAAAACAGGTTCTGTTCAATATTTGGCACAAAAACATGTCAAATGTAGTATTTTAGAGTAATAGCTATCCAGTAAATATACGTTATACAAACTTTTTGAAGCTAAACTTCTTTACGCCACTTTACTTAAGGCCGTGGCGCGCGAGCTAGAGACGACAGACGAGACAAAAAGTGGTAAGGACAACGTGCGGCTTAGAAATACCTTTAGTGACGCGACGTGTATTTGTTAGCAGTCCAAGTGTTTATTAAAAATATTGATATTTTAATACAACTGTTATATTATTATTACTGTTATAACTACCATATACAACACGGAGTATAGTAGCTAAACGATTAGATTTTTACAGATTGTAAGTTCTAGGTTCGTTAAAGCACTATTAGAGCTAGAATTTTAAAAAAATATATAAAATACAGAGTGTCCCAAATAAGTAAAAAATATTATAGATGTATTTTATTAAATGGAACACCCTGTATATTATTTTATTTTTAGATTCTACGATTGAAATAAAGGTAAAAAAATTTCATTTAGGGTTTATCACACTTAAACCTTGCCGTTTTTTGAAATATTTTCAATTTTATGAAATTGCAGTAAAATATTTAAAGCTTTATTTCTCCAAGGGTTTCGAAGTTTTTAATTAAAGTTTGTTTATTGATCTACTAACAATACTACTACCTTATACAGAGCGTCTAAAAATTTATATTAAATAATTACTAGCTTTAAACGGCAATAAGAAGTTGTTTAATTTAAACGGAACACCCTGTATATTTTATGATAATCAGATGTACAATTTAATTGTCTATCAAATTGTATTATATCATTTTTACCTATCTCTTCAAGTTTTCGTAGAAAATGCATTTTCTTATAATTTATCACTATACATTTATCACTATACCCATGGAATCTATCTATCTATACCACCATTTTTTCCGCCCAAAAATTAGTTAATTACATACTTAATTGTTTTAATTAATAAATTATTCTAAATAAGTGTGGATTTGAATCAGAAATCAATACAATAATAAGTTATAAAAATGAACATATCTGTTGTTATAAATAACCATTTGTCAAAGAATGAACCTTGGTCTTGTTCTTGCATTTGCTCATCAGTAATCATAACTAGCCATGACTGAGGCTGTCAAGTAATTATTGTTTTAATTGAGTAATTTAATCATAATAGCATGTTTGTTTTCAATTATTATTGTCGATAAATGATAATAGTTGATTATTTTTTAGGATTGGTCGGTAGTCGGTAACATTAGAAGTCTTCTATGTCCACCGTATTAATTTTATATAATTTCTGTATAATTATTAATTAAATATTGCCAAAAAAAAATTAATCAGTTTTAACGAACTGAACATGTTCGATTGAATTTTTTCGAACGCATAATCTCGCTTAATTTATCAATAAATCAGATAATCTGCTCTGGATAAAGACGTCACATTAATAATTAATTCAAAACATTACTCCCCGATGCAGATTCGCCCTTCCCCTCTATAAGCACACCCGCTATTTTAAGCTACTCCTCGTGTTCCGTCTCTTTCACTGTCATTCGAACAGAAGGAGACCGACGTGTTTCGGTTTTAAGCTTTCGATGTTGTCAAGTGTGGCGGAGTGTAATCGAATGTGGCCGGTGCCGAAGCGAAACAGGCTTTTGCTCTTTGCAGTGATTGTAATCTGAGCCTCTGTTTGTCGCAGGATTTCCGAGCCGTAGTTGAACAGAAAAAAGCAAGAGGCGGAATCTTTATATTCTAGTTCTGTTTTAATTCGAGATTCTATTGGAAAGCTATTTATTTTTATTCTTTGTAGAGGTAAAATGCCTTAGGTAATGATAATAATACACACAGAGAAAACACTAGCGTATCTACAAAGATAATATCATACGCCAACGATACACTACTTTCCCCATTCCTAGACTATATCAGTGTTTGAATCGACATGTATCATGATATTGCTTTCGGAATATACACTATCACTGTCTCAACTATAAGAATTCATTGGTTTCCGATACATCATTTAACTATTACATTAATTGGATTTCAATAGGAGTGTATTTTTGTTGCAAATATTATATGATATTAAATGAACTTATTACAACCTTATTTGAAGCAATTTGACTGTCTTGAAATTAAGCTTTTATTGTTCTTGAAGGAATTTTACTTTCATGTTTTGTAACGTTTTTAGTTCGTTACATGTCTTTTTAATATTTAATATATAACGTCTCGCCTATCATCACCGGATTCCCTCTCGTTCAGGCCGGATAGTTTATTCGACGCGCTTGGCGTAATTTTTACGTTCTCTAGTCAGCAACCCTGCTATCGTTTCACTGTTCTGTAGAGGTGCACGCTGTCAAGATCCTTTCAAGGCGCCTCTCTGCGTTTTAACCTCACTTTATTTTTGGCCGGTTTGCGGCACGGTTGCAAATCCTGCTTTTAGAAATGGCAATTTAAATCTTGCTGCAAAATCTGAATCAGCTGTCATTTCGAAGCTACAGGTAAAGATGAGTTATTATCTTTTATAGATTCGATATTATTATTGAATATTTTTAGGGTAGAGTTTTGGATTGGCCCACCTTAACTCGTATTTGTATTTTGCTGACACATTGGTGTACTTTTGCTGTTGTCCTCCAGAATGTTAAATGGAAGAAAGGACAGTTCTTTTGGTTATTTATTGAGCCCTCGGAAGTAATTCGAGGTAGGTTCACTTTGTCTATTAGACCTTGTTTGATTTTAAACAAGAGTTTCGTATTTTTAGGGTCTTATGGACGGACTATTTACAAGGTACGGGCATTATCCAAGGTCCTAGTAGTATCCAAGGTACGGGTAGTGTTCCCCTGTACCGTATTTCTTATGGACGTACATTATCTTATAGACGGACTGTGTCCAAGGTTATAGTCAAAGGTACGGGCATTATCCAAGGTCCTAGGTTATGGTCCAAGGTACGGGTAGTGTTCCCTTGTACCATTATCCTATGTACGGATGTCCTGTGGACGAGTGTCCGCAGTAGGAATGATTTTTCTTATATATAAAGTGCCCCAGCATGGATGTAGCTTGAGCCCCATGCTGCTTCGTTCCCATCTATAAGCTAGTTAGTAGTTACGGCTGTATCAATTCATGGTGTCCTCATTCTGGCCCCTTTTGTTGTATTGGATGGCCGAGTACAGAGATGCGAGACCACCTCACGCTGTTACTGTTTGAAGCAAGATTACATAAAGAACAGCTAAGTGTAGATTTAAGTTCTAGTTTTACATTTAACATTTAAAACATTTTCAGTCTTAAACAATAACGTACAGACTATGTTTAGTGGTTAGATTGTTAAGAACATTCATGTCGATTTAATATTTAAAATATAATTTAGATGTTAGGTTTCATTGGATTACGTCTTGTAATGGTATTACTTTCATAGATATTATTATTGCACTATTTTAACAGATGAATAACCAAACATAGATTCTAGAATCTACGGGTTGCAACATCTTCGATTTAACATCATATAAAATATATATATCAAATTAATTAAAGTACTGCTACATTTCATATATTCTCTTAAACTTTACATGTCTTGTATTTTATCATAGTTGTTTTCATAGATATTTAGTACAATTCTTAACACCACTTTCTTTGACATATAACCACTATATATTTACTAGAACTCTACAATGTCATGTACCAGCAAAGAACATCATGAATAAATATAGTCATTAGTTTTAAGTAATATACAACTGTGTTTTCTTTCTCTGTACATGCCTGTCGCCCAATATCTATATTTTTTTGTTTATTGTTATTGATTAGTTTTCTCTCTAGTGAAATACCTTATCCACGACTGCTCTCCGATGAAAAGCTGCCGTTCGCAGTGGTAGTGGTTTAAAAAACGCTACAGTTTAATTTAATATATTACTATATTTCATTTTATTATTGTTTAAATAAAGTGTTATATTTGATATAAAAATTTAAAAAAAATAGTTTTTTCACCCTTCTTATTGAATTAAAGTTTGCCCAAGGTCACCTAGGCACTAAACAACCATAAAAAATATCACAGTTTCGACTACTACAATTGCTAGTTAGTTTAATAGTTAGTGATTGAATTTGGTTGTTCGTAAAAATGTTAGTTAGTGACTTTTGGCAGCAATAGGACGATATTTTTGATTAGTTTAAAAAAGTGCGTTAGAAAATATTTTTTCATTAAAAATACATCATTGCCAGAAATAAACATAAATATTATTATAAAAAAATGAGTCCGAGAAGATTTTAGAAAAAAAAATAGTTTTTAATTTTTTGCATATTGTTCCACCACTTCAAAAAATTCTAAAAAAATCCTGAGTGTAAAGGAGTATAAAAGACATTTTCTGACGATTTTTAGTAGGTGACATATTTCACAAAGGCTAAAAAAATAAAGATTTTACTTTTCTTTCCTCCGGTAAAAATCGGCTTTTCATTTAAGAATCATGATCATATTATTATATCATGTCTTTAGACTTCTACGAATTAGAAAAAAATCATCATTAATTAATTTTAAATTTTACTATAAAAATAAAAATAAATTGAAAAAACAGTTTTTTTTTGAAAATCTCGAAAACCGTTTGAGTTAAAGAGCTAAAAAATTAGATGAATTATTTTGATTCGACACCAAATCGATCCCTTGATAGCGAGTCAAAAAAGCCGCGGGGGCAGATTTCCCATATTGATCCGGTTAAACACATTATCATTTCACTCAAATAAAAATATATCTCAACATGGTTATTTTTTGTTAATACTGACATGTATTAACTACTTCCATGCCAAATATCTTGAGAACGGTTGCTCGTAGCGATTTTTCTAAGAGATCTTTTTTACGCAAAAAATCACGAAAATGTATATTTTTTTGACTCAATAGTTTTATACAGGTACGGACGAAACAGGTACCCCCTACAAATAAGATTATCAATAAGTCATATTGACATCAAAATCAAATTTCTCATGTTATAAAAATGCAAGTCTTGACAAAACAGCAATTTGCAATGCTAATTTGCTGTCTAAAATAACGAGTAAAAAAAAGATTCTGATTTAATAAATACTAAAAATAATTAACTAAATACATATGTAGGTATTCCTGTGTATATTTAAATTAGTTTACCTTCAGGCCAATTTTCCGAGCTCTCCAACATAATAAGTATATCTTTTCGTATAGCGTCTCTAGCAGGTACCCCACGATTCTAATAAAGCGTCCATTGATAAGCCAGCAAACATGTGATTCTCCCATTCCATACAAGAAGCATCACAAGTATAGTATAGTCATGTATAGTCGTATAAACAACATACAAGCGTTAGGCGAACAATACCCATATCATCGAACAAATCGAATAATAAAATGTCACTTTCAACAATATATCTATATTTAAACTAAAATGGTTATAATATTTTGTTAACTGTACTATGTTTGTATGAATGAGGGTTTCCTCTCAATAATAAAACTATTTTTGAAAATACTTTATTGTTTTCTCTGTGCATATTATTATTACTTATTACCTAAAATTCATGGAATAATATGATTTTGGCATGTTAGTATCGAGTTAAATTATATTTATTTTATACTGTGTTGAAAAACACACATTTACATACTTGATGTCATACTGAAAAAATACGGTTGTTATGGGTGGCGGAGGCTCCAAGCTCCAAGGAGGAAGGTAATTTATATCGACATGAAATTTTGGGTTCGAGTTAAATGTATTCAGTTTCATATTTTGAGGTCTTAAAGTAAATCAAAAATAAAAATAATTTAAAGGAAAATACATTAATCAAATGTGATTTTTTAAATGAAACGATCAAAATGAAAAATAAAAATACCGATAAAGATAGATAAAAAACTTGTTAGAGTAATTTAATTGAAAATCTTGATCCTTAACTTGAGATTTCGTCCTACCGATAACAGACGATAAGAGATCGTGAGAAGAAAATTGGAACTAATTGGTAGCTATTTAAGCTGCTAAGTATTTGGGGCTCATCTCCGAAACCTTTTTATAGGTTTACACAGATTTTCAATAAAATTAATTCAGATTTGAAGCTAGTGACCGCCCGCTGAAATCCGATTACCGACCTCTAAGTATGTTTATTATGATATTTTTCAGAGAACGACTGCGTTCCAGTATCGAACATTTTTTGAAAAAGTGACAGATAAAGGGAATATCTGATTGTGTGGTCTTTTATAAGCATATTCACATTAATGAATAATAATTTAGCAATTGCTTTTGTATTCGACAATAGCTTTAAATATTACTTCTATTTAAATATTGCTTCTAGCTCAAGCTTTTTCTAAAAAAAATAGATGCAATAGATAACATTTGCCTGAAATGATATGATAATAATAATAATAATAATAATAAATAATGTTTATTCAAACTGATCCAATTACAAAGTATATACAAGACTTATACATAACTTACGAATACAAAATAGTGAATAAACATAATATCCTCTTAAGGTAGAACCTTGTCTGAGGAGTTTTATTTCTAGAACAATAACTACAATATTTTATACTAAATTCTTAACTATATCTAAATGTATCAAATTAATATATTTCATTGTCCAACACTTAAGCACGTTAAAAAACAAGTTATTATACAGCGGTCAGATATTGACATAGGGTAGATTGCAAGTTCTAAGGCATATAAGATTACATTATTTTTTTTTTCAAATATTATATTTATTGTGAATGGTTTTTAATATTTCACATTTTGCTGAGTATAAATGTATGCATTTCGGTTATTGTTTTACCAAGTATCCATTCTAACTAAGGATATCTATGATAAACTAAGGAAACTTAGTTTTAAACTATCCATGATAAACTAAGGAAATGCTTTTTCTAGTGTAATTGCTTTAGAATTTTAGATAGCTTGATCACTCCATCAGTTACGTGAATCATTCAACTTTGTTTTATTTTTCCGTTTACGTTGTGATACTTAGTAAATGTTTGAGCTTTTCTGTTATGGCTGAATATTTGAATTTGCGTAAAAAAATGAGAAAGAAAAAAAATATACAGTGTAGGTACTGCAGAGATGGTAATTTCAGAAAGTTATATCTATTTGCTTGCGAAAATTTTGAGCAAATTATTGGTGCAACGTGAGCAGCCGCATTATCACTTATAACAAAGATAAAAGTTTTTCTGCGACAATTGTTGAACACCGGTTTTTAAAATTCTAGCTGAGGAACGCTGTATGCACCAACCTACTGTCTGCAAAACATCTACTTCTGTAATACAGGCAGTTTTGGAGAAGGCCAATATTTGGATTAGATTCCCTAGAAGTGCTCGTGATTTTCAGGATGTTAAACGGTTTTGGTCAGAGAGATGCCGTTTCCAACTGCTATCGGTGCCATATGCCGTACGCATGTCAAACTTCCAAAATTAACTGAACTTGGTGATGAATATATAAGAGAAAATAATATTCCAACATTGAGGTACATGGAACTTGCGTCGCAAAATACATTTTTTCCAAGTGTACCCTGGCCAGGGTCTGTGCATGATAACAACATTTACAATTTTTTTCTAATATACACAATCCTCTTAAAAATACTACACATGTATGTGTATTGTTAGGATAATAACTGAAAGGGTGTTTCGGGCAGTTAAATGCAAGGTCCTATAATTTATATAAATTCAGTATAAAATTAGAAATAAATTAGAAAAACACCATAAATGATAATTGCATGTTTTCTACTTCATAATATTACACTTGAGGGTTGGAACCTTTAGTGTTACAACAACAAAATAAAATACTAATTTACCACAATACATCAAAACACTTTACTAACCATGTTAGCAGGAGATTTAACCATCTGCTGATGATGCTAACATATGGTTATCGAAACGTGCATCAATGCAAAAGGAAAGTGTTTTGGTGTATTGTGATAAATTAGTGTTTTATTTTGCTTCATAATATTCTTAAAAGTTTATATGATGAAGATTTTCATTACCGGAATGAGGTAAATTTATATACAAGTTGAAATGAATATACAAAATAAAACAATATAATTTATACAAAATACACCTAGCAATTGCTTTTACTAAGAGCAAATGCTATTCGAACAATTGCTTTTGCTAAAAAGTAATATATTTTGTAATACATTTTTGGTAGCATTCAATGTTAATTTTTTCATCATGATAATGACACTGAAATTACAATAGCATTTAAATATCGAAATATACTTTTTAAAATTATATAAGAGTTTCTTGCCTTGAACTGCTAATATAGAAATTAATTCCACGCTGTGTTCGTCATAATGTGGATCAACCTGCTCTCACTACCGGTTTCGGGGCTCTACTCCATCATCAGGTGAGCTTGGGTATTTCCACAAAACGACGAGCACAGCGCAGAGTATATATATACGACTTGTCGTAAAGTAGCGGTAAGATATTAAGTCCCGCATCGCGAGATAGCGGCCTGTGTGTAATGGTAGTACTTTCGTACCACTGAGGCACAAGTATCGATAGTAAATAAAGGCTTTTTTCGGCTAGCCCAAAATATATAATGGAAAATAAATTTCTTGCAGTTTTTAGGTATATAATAAAATTATATAAGAGTTTCTTACCTTGAACTGCTAATACAGAAATTAATTCCACGCTGTTGTTCGTCATAATGTGTTCGTCATAATGTTCGTCATGACGAACACATTATGACTATATGTCTGCACTACAGGAAACAAACTTAAACCATGCCTTAGTAAATGCAATCAAAAACTTATATCACCACCCAACATCGCAAGTTAAATCTAATAACAGACTCTCAGAGAAATTTGAAGTTACAAAGGGGCTACGTCAAGGATGCGCTTTTTCTCGCCTACCCCGTTTAAGAGTTATGTAGCTGACGCATGGAAAAGAAAAAAAGAATAGTGGCTAACGATAAGGATGATCTATCGTACATAGATCGAAAAATACAACAAAAATTTCTTATTGTCTCTGCCTTCTTTTTGTCTCAATTCCACTTTTACGTCTTAAAGTCCCTGAGATCATTTCAAATTAATTTTCTCAACCTCAAATTTGATATACTGTTTATTCTCCATTGCAATTATGTTTTATCTTCGTGGAATAGGTATCCAACTGAAACGTTATTGCTCAATACCCAATTCTAAGAAAGCAGTGTTCATTTCATATATTACAATTTCTAGCAAAACTAGGCTAGACTAGAGTCAAACCAGACTTTGAATTGAAAGGTAGTTTGCATTGATCATTGGTTTAAGAATAAAAAAAGAATCTTAGTTATTAGAGGTATACAGGAACGCAGTCATAGTTGAATGAACCAGATTTAAAAACCTTATCGATAAAAGAGATCTGGCTGTTCTTCCATATCAATGAATAAAGCCAAAATTTGTTATGACACAAGTTATGAAAAATGCAACCGACGATGACTGGAAAATATTCGAAGGGTGTCAATTTGACAAAGGTTGGTGTAGCGAGCGGGGCCGTAGTTTATACAAATATTTTCTGAAGCGCGCACAATAAACTTAATAATGCGGGGGTTTTTAGATCTATTATCTGCGATTATATCGCTCATTGTTCGACTGGAGATGACTTGACCGATTTTTCCGTCCTCTTTTCTTTTTCGTGTTTTTATTCAGGTGTCAAGTGGAATGATTCGGATTGTAATTTGCCGTTTATTGCGCAAAGAAAGAAACTGTTTGATCGATTGTGCGACGTGAATGGACGTATAGTTGTCGAACAACAATGTCAGTCCTTCTGGTATTGAATGACAACACAATATATTTCTTAGATTTTTCTTGGGAAGTTTATAAATTTCTAATAAATGTAATTTGATATAAAAGAAGACAGTAATATGTCACAATTCCATATTCCTTGCTGTATTTAAATGTATGAGTTTCAACCACTAACTGTTGTCAACCACTAAATCGTGCTTCCAAATAACATGAGACTAATCAAAATAAGATGAAAAATAGATGGATTTAATCTGAAGGTTTCTAATTCAATTATTGAATAAGTGCATACAAAATATAGATTATGCAGTTGTAATAAATTTTGATAAAAAAAACGCATATGGTATCCAATATACAATAAAATACATTTGAAATTAGTAGTACAGTTATTTCTATCTATGTATAAATTTACAAGTAAAAATGTACTTTATTTGGGCTTATTATATTGTTCCATCTTTATTCGTTACATTCTGAAAGGATAGCGTATTGAAATCGTCCACCTATATGCTTCTGATACTTAATAAATAATTAAATGGTGATCAAAATTGGGATTCTGCATTGACTGAGAGTTACCTCGCCGATTCCGTTCAAATTCAAACCTTGTTCTGAATTCCGGGATGCAATTAAGCCTTGATTATGTAACTATTATTTTTCTAGGTTGAACACTATACATAGTTGTATTGAAAAATAGTACTTCTATACATTGAAAAATAAGTACAGTTCATAAATAATTTAAATGTCAAAATATTTCCAAGGAGATAAAAACAAAGCAAAAAAAAATGTGCGTGTTCGGGTACTTCTATCCACGTGCCGAGTTTGGTTCCAATCGAAGATGGCACATGTTCTTTGAAACACCTTGTATACGGGAGCTTGCTTCCGGAGAATAGTATTATTATAAACGAGATTAACCATTTTAGGACAAGCAAAAATTTTGATGAATAATGCATTTTCCACAAAATGTCAATAATAAAAATGTTTGTCCTTTTTTAAAGACAATCCCGAAACATACTGTATATACATGTATAATATTACTAACGGCATCTTATCTATTTTTTCCATCCTAATTTTAATAAAATAGCATAATATCTAAAAAGTCAAGTTAGGATCCAAATATCTCGCTGTAGCGAATGTATCCCGCCTTATCCGAATTATTTTTCTGTCTTTGCTGTTTAAAAATTGAATTTTTATTTTTATTTCTAAAAAAACTAGATACAAAACAATGATTCTACTCAATGGACACGTTCTTTGTAAAATAACACTTCAAACATTTGCTAAAAGAGTTTTTTGCACATTATCTCGAAACAATGTTTTAGATATAAGACGGATTTTGCAACTTGACGCCTCATATTACTAAATATATGGTGGTAAATAAAAAAAATAAAAGCAATGAGCCACAAATGAACAAATTAGCATTAGATCTTCGTAGGGGTGGCCCCATAACGTTCTTCCGCGCCATATATTAGGCTTTCTGCCCCCGAGTGTTGACGGGTGAATGCGCCCCCGGGCATTGTGGCCAACCGGAAACCCATTTCTTAATAAAAACCCCTGCCGGCCGATAAAATAACTGTCTACTTATCGTGTCACGTCCGTTTCCCAAGCTTAACTTTTATTCGGGAGGCGGGAAGCTGACTTTCTCTCTCGACGTTTTTGAAATGTTTTTAATGTGTCGTCGAGACTGACTTTTCCCTTCCGACACGGCAGCCGAACCCTTTTTATCTCTAGAGCAGAAAGGGATGGAAAACAAGCAAGAAATAGAGAGTGTATTTTTACATGCACAATTCGTAAACTGAATTTTACAGGAAATGATTTACTGGGTAAATATTGATATTGATGGTATGGCTCATTGCAATTTTTGAGCCACACCAGCATTAGAGGTCTAAAATACACATCAAGAAACTTTTCCATAACACCAAATTTTAGTTTCTAAAATATAACGAAAATCGGTTAATTTGAATAAAAGAATTTAAAGATTTCAGTTCTCTCAGAGCAAGTATTAGACACATTGGTGTCTAAATATTATTTTTAAATAATTTAAAAAAAAATTAAATAAAAAAAGCATCAAACATCTAGTCGCTACAGAGTACCCGACTATCAATGGAAACAAAGTTACATAAATGATTTTAGATTGCTTTAGTTTCAACCTTTTTTTGGTGATTATTTTTTTCCAATTTTAATACGAATTTGATTGCTTTGAATCAGTCAGCTACTGTATAGATCATTTCTAATTGTAATTTCCGAATATAAGTTACCGGTTACCAAAAGCAGCTAAAAAAGCTGCCAAAAAGCAAAGAGAATCTGAATGCTAGCATTCACTAGTAAAAGTTTGTTTTCAAGTTAGTTATTGAACTATTACTGGCGCAGTGTTAGCAAATCGCTTTTGGTAGTGATTGTTAACATTCACGAATTTCTGGCTTTTACTGTAATATATACAATAATTTTTAGATACAAGTATAAAACGACCTCAAAAGGTTTGGCTTTATCTGAAAATACGAAAATCGGACCATTTGAATAAAATAATATTAGCTAGAGCTTTATTTATTAGAGCTATTTATTAGAGCTCGCACGGCACCATAATTATAAAAAAGTCTATTTCGATTACTAAGTAAATCTAAACTGTGCACTTAAGAATAAAGTTTTTTAATTATATTAGAATTCTGTTGCAGTGCCATTACCAAGTCATTATAATTATTGTAAAAATATAAAAAGATGACTAATTATACGAATATGGTCACTATAAATGTCACTATGTGTGTTAGTATGTATTTCAGGAAAATATTTTAACTTCTACAGGGTGGCTCAAAAAAGTGTGAGTGGATTGGGAAGATTTTTTTTAAAATAGAACACCCCGTATATTATTCTTTTGTTAGATGGATAATTAAAAAATAAATATTCTTCGAACTTAAAGTATTTCAAAATTTTTCAGGGTTTTGCAAATATTCGCGTTTTTTATACCGAGTGCGTCTTAAAAGTGCCTCATCCCCTATAACTTTTTTATTTTTTCAGATAAAAAAACGAGATTTCGTATGTTAGTATAAGACATAAATTAGGATTGATTGACGTATTCAATTGTTTTTGGTCACTTCCTGTTTCACCGGAAATTACTACAATTTTAGATTTAAAAAATAAATGGCACCCTATTTTTTTACTTTATTCGATAGAAAATATTACTCTGAATAGAATGACATATCACATGTTAACTTTTGACATTTTCGCTTTAAAAAAATTCGTATTTTAAATTTCAATCTAGAGTGCCATGGCTGCATGTATATTACTATTTTTTAAATCACGAGCCTTGGAAAAATAGTTTTGATCGTCTAATATTTTTCGTGTCTTGTTCTAGTGGGTTAAAAGATGCCCTAATTGTATTTTTAATCATACCTCAATTTTCTCAAACGGAACCAGGGTATTTTTTTGCATATTTTTTAACGAAGCGTATTTGGAAAAAGCATTTTTTTACGAATAATTTGGTACCACACACTTGGTATTTCCAGTAAAATTGTCGTTACAAAAAGTTGACATATGATATTTCATTCTACTCATAGTGTCATTTTCTATCGAACTATGTAAAAAAATACCGAGGGTGCCATTTAAAAATTAAAAGTTGTTGTCATTTCCAATGAAACAGGAAGTGACCAAAAACAATTTGAATACGTCAATCAATCCTTATTTATGTCATATACTAACATACCAAATCTCGTTGATCTATACATTTATCTGAAAAGATAAAAAAGTTATAGGAGTGAGCCACGTTTGAGACGCACCCGGTATAGCTCTTTCAACGATAAAATACCAGACTGATATTAACACAAGATACATATTTTGAAATAGTTTAATTATTATAAAAAATGTTTATTTTTTAATTCTTTAACAAAGAAATAATATACAGTGTGTTCCATTTAAAAAAAATCATCCCATTACATACTCAGATACATTCACAGTTTTTTGGGCCATCTTGTAGATGTTACAACACATACTTTAGGTTGGCGCTTATACAATATTTCAATGGCAGTCGACTAATGGCAATCTTCTTCGCAGTCATTGGCAGTCGCTTAGCTGTAAAATGATATTTTGCCAGTACATTGAGTACATGTATATTTTTTACCCAAACACCCTTCTGTATAAATAGTACTACTTTGGAAAAAATTATGACAACATATAAATTTCTAAGGCCAGCCTTTTTTTCTATTCTATTTTTTGGTCCCGAAACGTAATGGACTTTCCCCGAATAAAGAAGGTAAAAAATAGGATCAGAACTTTCGTAACGGACGTGAGAGAATAAAAAATTCGAAAAATGGAAATAAATAATCCGAATTTATATCCTATCGGGGATCCGGCTGGTTCCGGTCGAGATACAGAGCGATGCGTAAAATTCGCTGACGTGATATATGTGGGAGTTCCTACCTTGCGGACAGACGCGTGAATCGGTGATTGTGTATGGGGACAATACGGTTTTTGTAAGTTGATAAATATAGGGAGGTATAATAGAGGGCTAGAAAAAGATATTAGGTGAAAGTGAAATTTATAAAAAATTTTAATTTATTGTAGATATAGAAAATTTAAGAGTTTTTATTTTACTTTTCTTTGGGATACATGGGTATAACCATAGATTTAGTAAGAACAGATATCACATTGTGCATTTTAACCCGATCAAACAACCGGAGGTTGACTACGTATTGTAAAAACCAACTGAAATAGAGAAGGCGACATTGCCACATCTCAAATTTGCGCCTATCTACTTAGTTTGATTTGCAGAAAAGGTGACTTTAAAACCTTCACCGGATATCAATAAATCTCAATTTCTTAATTAAATTAATAGTTTATTTTTAAAGAAGCATGCGTAATAATATGGTTATTAACCAGAGAATATATGCGTTACTATTAAAGGACATGTTTACTGTTTAATGTGCTGAAACGTCTAGAACTATTGGTAACGTCGCTGCTAGTCTTCCAGAATGAAATGAGCCGTCCGTCCCACCACCCCTCGCGACGGCCCTTGGTCCGTTATAGCGTACTACGTTTAGCTTACGGTGTGTTTGAAGTCGGAATCAAGGCCGAAGTGAACTTTTCAGTGGTTTTCAGTAGTTTTTGTTTTTGTTTAACGTACTTTTGAATCTGCGAATTTTCAATATGGTAGGACAGTGTCAAATGTGTGGAAAAATAAGCTCAAATTACCCGAATTTGTCTTTTCACAGGTAGGTATTGTTTCCGCCGTAATCGTACATAGGCGTCCTACAAGGGAGCCTCTCAAAATTAAAATAATTTCTAATTATATTTGTTGAATTTTGATCTATTAAAACAAGAACGTAGTAGCCGGTAATTGAATTATAATTCGTCTCAATTACTACCTAACTGTTGTAGATCATAACAAATTTGAATATAAACGTTGCATTTGAAACTTTATTATATGCCAGAAAGTGACATTTTTTTTTAATTGCGTCATATTTTGGTTATTATATACGATATTCTAAAGGAATTAGGTGTTTACCCGACCTTTTTTACATTTTATTGCTTAATTATATCTTGTATCTGCCCCTTCGGTCTTGTTTAGACAAGTTTTTACCACCGTACAATACAAATACCTCTTCCTAGAGTTATTTGTACTGTGTGTTACCTTTTTAGAATGGGACGAACTATAAATAATTCTTAGGCTACTAGTTTTATACATACCTATATACAGAGTGACCCAGGCCTCCAAAAAAGCTTTTTACCTATTACGTTTTTGGTTTGTGATTTTATTTCAATCTTTACATAAGATCGGGGCCATTGTAACGCACATTTTCAAAATATTTTTGTCAACATACAGGGTGATTCAAACCGCAATACATATGCTTGATACAGTTCATGAAGATTGGGACGTTTAACTAAAATTTGATTGTCTGATTAAGCTACCTAAGTAATGGACTTGTAAATAAACGTAATATTCATTATTATGCGACAGAAATCCCATACTGCAGCACACAGATTCGATACTTTTAATGATAAATGCCCTCTATTGAGAGACTAAAAGGATTAAAAAAATATTGATTTTAGGTATAGGAAGTTATTAAGAATACAAGATTAAACAACTATTACACAGTACTTGACAGGAAGCTATCGATTGCGAACTAACTAAATCGTTACTAATTACTAATTTTGAAAAGTTTTTTTTAAGATCAAAAAAGGTAAAACTAAAACCTAAACTATCATTTGAGATTAAACGGGAAATTCTAAATAATGTTGCCTATTCTAAACAAGAAAAATTTATTTATAAGTTTTATAACATCTCTAATTAAATCTGGATGCAAAGAATATTTCTGTTTGCTGTAGGTAATTTTCTCAGAGATTAAACGGGAAGTTCTAAGTTCTCTTCTTCTCTCAGGGAAAATACGTGAATAAAAATGACTTTTTAAGTCAAAAAAAGTCAAAAGGACAAGTTAGTCCAAAAAAGGACAGGTGGCAACCCTAGGTATTTCTGGAATGGAAATTTAATGGCAAATCCACAACTTTAGTTTGAAAATATGTTCCGGCAACCTATGATTACAAAAATGTCTAAAACGTGCTTTACCATTGCCTCCATATTCTAAAAAAAAAAATTGAAAGAAGAGTCACTAACCACAAACCTAATATAGAACTGTTTCGGAAGCCTGAGTCACCCAGTAAGTATTCAAAAGTAACTGAGTGTTTATATAGAAGTAACTAAAAGTTTAAATTGAATATCGACGTTGGAGCGATTTTCGAAAACTACCTACTAACGTTTCAACATAAGTATATGTGGGATATTAATTATATTATTATATTAGACCTTATAACAAAACTCATCTAACGAAAAAGTGTTAATGTAGTATATTAATATGGAGTAAAAATTTTACTAATTACTTTACTTTTACTTTACTAATTAAATTCGTTCCAAAAACGATACGCCACTGGCCATTAGAACAATCCAAATGCGCCTAGTTGCCGGGGTCGGAAATTTTAGACTTCTCTGTCTCTTCTGTCCTTGTTTGACACATTGGAATGTTTGATACACTACCAACGAGTATTTATGAATGAGATGTTCGGTCTATCTTTATAATGTCTTTGGGTATAACCTAATGAATAAAAATTTTGCAATTACTCTTTTTCTTTTATAAGCAAAGTAAATACTTGAAACGTATATATTAAATAAAATCCTTAGTAATTGCTTTTGCTTTCAGCAATTGCTTTAAATTGCAGAAATTGCTTCTAACTACTTTTTTTTAAATAGAAGCAATTGTTAACATTTGCTTAAAATGATATGAATAAATTAAGGAAATGCTTTTTCTAGCTTAGTAATTGCTTTAGAATTTTGAAAATAATTGACTTTGGTTTATTTTGCGGTATACATGTGAGTTATTTTTACTAAATATTTGAGCTTTTCTGTTATGGCTGAATATATGAATCTGTGTAAAAGAAAAATGTACAGCATACATAAAGATTGGAGAGATGGTGATATCAGAAAGCTTTATCGATTTGATCGCAAAAATGTCGAATGCTTAACAAATTATGTTTAACTGATGCGAGGAGCTGCGTTTTAATAAAGATTAAAGTTTTTCTGCGACAACTGTTGGACCCGGGTTTTTAAAATTCTAGTTGAAGAACTCGGTGCACGGAAAAATAAATTGTAATAAACCCCACAATTGTAGAAAACAAAAAAAATGCTTCTAAAATGGTAATAGGCATCATGTTTTAGCTTTTAGTATTGAAAATACTTCTGGCCGCGTTTATATGGGACCCATCTTTGAAAAAACGACATGCTAGAAGCAACATGGGTTCAATAACCCGCCTGTCAACACGTACTTAAGTTGATAGAGCCGGCATTGATAAGCGAATAGGGCAAGGTCGAGTCTGGACCGGCGGATAAAGAAAGCGATATTATTTTAAAAGAAAATATGTCAAGGCATGGGTTGTTAGGTACAGTTCGGCTATTTTAATCTATTTCCGTATGAGAAACAAGGGGCAAATTATACGAGAAAGAGCAGAATCACATAAATAATAAATTTAGACTAATTACCATATTTTGTTATATGATTATTATTTTTTTAATTATCAACTTAGGACAAAAAAAAAGCTTGCATGGTTTCCACCGCCAACAGGCGTTAAAACAAATGAATCCAGGGCGTTGTCAAATATTTATTAGGATAAGTTGATAAGTTTTTACCGTTTGAATATTGTTGTAAATAATAATTATTACCATTTAATTAGTGCTAACTTATCAAAATTCACAACACGGCGAAATTTCAACAAAATCGGCTAACGGATCTTTGAAATATTAATAAAAAAATGTATATTAGGACTTGACACTCTGTATCTTTAAAATTATGCATTTCCGGACACATGTTTATATTAACTTTTTACCTTAAAAACACAAAGAATCACCTTCTGAAGTTGGCCAGATACTTAATTAACAGCCTGTATTTAAAAATGGCTAGCTAGCGATTTTGTAAGTAAAGCTATGTTTATTTTAATAGAAAAAAAAATACATTTCATAAAAAATAAACAAACCCATAATTAAATTACTATACACTACAAAATAAAACACTAAATCACCACAATACACCAAAACACTTTTACTTTTACACTGGACGCGCGTTTCGCTAACCATGAGTTTATAATCATCTGCTGATGATGCTAATATGGTTAGCGAAACGCGCGTCCAGTGTAAAAGTAAAAGTGTTTTGGTGTATTGTGGTGATTTAGTGTTTTATTTTGCTGTGTAACACCAAAGATTCCAACCCTCAACTGTAATACTATACACTAATTAATTAATTTTAAATGTATCTAAATAGGCACTTTAATAATTGAAAAATGGACATGAGCACTTCATAGAGTATACCAAATATGTAAAAAAAATCCAATAAAAAAACCACAAATGGCACATTAAAATCTGCATTATCTGAAATCAATCTATAGGTACCTAAACGGCCAATCAGCCAGACAACAGTCACAAGACGCCGACATCGATAACGCGATGAGCAGTTTTTAATAATTATTCCGAGTTAATACTTCAAGTAGCATTCCTTCAAATAAATTTTAATTTAAGTATTGTTAATACATATAGTCATATTAATGATTATAGCCTGTATGATTTCTAAAATAAAAATCCAGCGTGTTTTTATCAGAATAATTATTAAATGATTAACTAGAAATAGTTAATATTTATTAACTTCGTAAGTGTTATTTTTTAATATAATTATGGATTTAATAATTAAATAATTATCTTAAGTTTAAATTGTGGTAAACTTGTTATGAATTTCAATCATTTATATTTAAAATCTTAGGGAAGGCAATATAGATTTTAGGCAGAAGAACTCAAGAGAAGGACTGTGTAATTAGTAATTAAAATTTTACATTTTTTTTACTTGCCATTTTTCTTGTCTTTCACGTTGCACGTTCACTCTTCGTTGTGTCACACACAATCTGAATTTCGGATATGATGCAGAACTGATAAATTAGACCAAATATATTAATTGCAAGGTATGCAAAGAAATATTTTTGTTAACTTTGCAAATACTTAAGGCATGCAATAATTTAAAAAAAATTTGACGTAAGATTACTTCATAATTCTTGAAAGTCTTGGATGATAAAGATTTGAATTATTATGGGTCTGTTTTGTTTAAGAAGCTAACAAATAATTTCAAAAACTCAACTATCAAAATATAATGGTAGAAAATGTTTAAAAGCATGTATAGGTATAATATTCCATATTAATTGGACATACTGAATGTAAACTAGGAATACATAGTTGCTGCAGTCGATAATATATTTTGCTGTTTATTTTCCTCATAACAAAAAACCGCCAATACCGCTACTCACATTATGGGCACCTTTTTATACTTAAATCTCTTAATGATGTTTAAAAATACATATGTAGGTACATATGTACAAGTAGTGGTTGTCACGGTTTTTTTATTAGGTATGATGAAAAGAAGCTGCAAACTAAATTATCGTTGAAGCCAACTATGTTTTAATTTATTTTTATCTACAGTAACTATGCACGGTAAGGGTTCAAAAGATGCCTATACTGTGAGGCAAAAATAAATTTCCTCCATAAATTTACACAGTAAGTTCGAATATTAGTTAAACCTAGGAATACCCAGGTAATAGCCGGAAATATGCAAAAGAAGGGGCGAGCTTAGGTTAGATTAGAATTAGGTTTTAGTTGGTTTTGAATTAATAAAAATATAGACCTAATCTAAACTTAACCGAAACTGACCCACTTTTTGGTATATTTCGGGCTCCTACGTGGGCAACTCGACGTTTAACCAATATTCGGGCTTTTACGGTAACATAATACTCATTCTGATTGGTTTAATCTGGCTCCGTAACAGAACTGTGGGTTCGAAGTGCTATTGCAAATTAATGCAATTAATTCTATATATACACTCTCATAAAAAACCATCACGATAAATATTAAGTATCAAAATTATTTAACGTTGCGAACGGTTCACTTGTTCACTATACGTATCTGGAATATATTTGCGAATGGCGATCAGCGATACGATGGTGCGTCCAAACCTGGAGAGACGAGCGCGAGACATTCCAAATTCGCTGTGTGGACGAGTCTCGCGAGAGCGTCGCGAGTCAACCCACGGAGCCTCATTGCTATCCGTCCCATGTCGGTTTTCCAACGGCCGATCAAAGAAAGCTCGAAAGTCTTTACGTGTTTTTGGTAGACCCACCCGACTGCGAGATATTAGCTCCGATTTATAAATTTCGACCATTTAAAATTAAGTAATCTCAAATTTTTAAATCGTACACCGTTTGTATTATCATTTTTTCTGATAGAATTTACAAATGTCACTGATAATTTTTACCCTACCGAAATCCAACATTTCTTTAAAAAAGATCGAATTAATTCAAATTGAATTATTACAACATCTATTAATTTTAGAATACCATGTTAAAGACCGAATATCATATTAAAGATACAAAAATGTATTACTGTATGCGTTATTATTTGGAAATCGTTTGTTATATTCAATTGCGATTTAATATGTGGCTTGGCTT
Source organism: Sitophilus oryzae (assembly GCF_002938485.1). NCBI lineage: Eukaryota > Metazoa > Arthropoda > Insecta > Coleoptera > Curculionidae > Sitophilus > Sitophilus oryzae. Next base: position 5,082,456 of record NW_022146996.1, read on the forward strand.
TCTTTCACTATGATCCCACTCGGCTTGTCTCGTGGCAGGTTGGCGTAAAAAATGGATAGAAAATGTCTCGCTCTCGTCTCGCTCTTGTCTCGCTCTTGTCTTGCTCTCGTCTCGCGCTCGTCTCGTCAGGTCTGGACGCACCATAGACTGCCGGAGTGGTGACGTCACGAGTGTCAAATTGCTTTCCAAACAAGGTTTAGTTCTTTATATTTCTATTGAGCTCTTCCAAATGACGTCACAAATTAATATAAAATGTAAAAAAACAAGTGATTGCCGACAACCGCCGACTTGTATCTGGTATTTTCAATACGCCTATGATGGTTGCGCATGTTGCAAAATCTGTGAATTTTTTTTATCATATATCAATTTATCGAAACCCAAAATAGTTAAATATGCTTGATTTTATACGAAAATAGCGAGCAAGTATTGTGGTGATTCCCACAATTTTTGTCAGGGAATATTCAGATTATCCTCGTTGAAATTTAAATCATTACAAATTGTAGCACTACTAACTATATTTTTTTTAAACATTTGCTGTTACTATAGGCTCTATTGTAAAGTGAGTTGGGAAAGAATAATATCTTTGCTAATACAACAATTGTGTAATATATTTACAAAAATCTAAATATATTTGATACCAATTAAGCTTTTAGTTACGTCATCGAGGACGCGATTTTTAAATTAATTTTTTTTTTAATTGCCAACCATGAACATATTTGGCGCCAGGCTGACCAACTGTAATTTAAATTTCCAGCTGGGGATTTAGGTAGCAGCTCTGCTGTAAAAAATGTAAAGTTGCCGTATTTATTTATTTATTTCCTGACATTGTCATTCGTTTTGACACCATAGTTTTTTATCACGAGTTTTTGGTTTAAATAAATTGTGTTGTGATATTTTAAGGCTTAAAAATGCTTACTAGCAGACCATGCAGTCGAACATTATTCTTTTTAAAACCTCTTTTAGGGCGTAGTGTACAGGGTGGTCGGAATTGGTCTGTTTTAACAGAGAAAACCTATTTCCTGACTGTATAGAGCAAAACCGACATAGATGTCATGGGCTCGATTTCTGAGACACGTTTAATGGCATAAACCGCCTGTTGATATTTTCACTGCCAACTGAGATACGGGGTCTTTTTGATTTTTTTACCGTTATGAAAATTGCCCATAACTTTTTTAATTCGCTCTAGTTGTCTAATTATTTTATATCGCAACTAGCGTGTACCAGCGACTTCGTTCGGGTCGAATTAATCATTTGTAATGGTGATGATAAAGCAGAGCACGAATTTCCATTAACATACAAAGTGGATAAAATTTTCTCCCGTCAGCATGAGAAAAAACATGAGAATGAAAATGAAAAAGCATGAGAAAAACAATATGGCGATATTATTATATTTTGAATTGAACTTTGTAATATTTGAGGGGTAGTTTCATCTCGTTGGAATTTGACTTTCGAAAAATCCGTTTAATGACGTAAAAAGCCAAAAATAAGCTTTTTACGTCAAGCAATTTCAGCAGAATCGTGGTTAAGAAATTATCCAACTTTTTGGAACACCCTGTATGATTTTTTAAAAAATTTCAAAATATGTAAAAAACTAAATAAATTATGCTTGTCCAAGCGTTTTCCCGAAAGACTAACCGTTTTTTAAATAACAAATATTGTATTATTTGAGGGGCGTTTTCACCCTCTTGGAATTTGAGATTCGAGAAACCCCTCCTTATCGAACCTCTACACCCCACAGTCAATCCGTTTGCCAAAAATCAGCTTTATACGTCAAGCAGTTTGAGCAGAATCGTGATTACTCAATGGTCATATTTTATGAAGCACCCTGTATAAATTTATAAAAAATCTTAAAATATGTAAAACAACAAAATAAAATATATGTGTTTAAAAGTTTTTCCGAAAAACTCACCGGTTTTTAAATAAAAAATATTTTAATATTTGAGGGATAAAGTCAATCTGTTTTCCAAAAATCAGCTTTTTACGTCAAGCCCTTTAAGCAGGATTGTGATTAATCAATGACCAGATTTTTTTAAACACCCAGTATACATTTTAAAAAAATCTTAAAATATGTAAAAAAACAAAATAAAATATACATTATAAATATTCAATACCTCAAATAGCCAACTGTGTGGGACAGAATCAAACGCCTTTCGATAATCGATATAAGCCGTGTATATATTTCGGTTAGTCTTATACGCTTGTTTCATTATTATTGAATCTACTAGTAACTGCTCTTTACATCCCGGTGAGCCTCTCTTACAGCCTCTTTGTTGTTCTGCTAGAATGTTATTAATTTCACAATGCCTGTAAATCATATCCGCAATATATGCCGTCAAAATCTTGTAGATCGTAGGAAGACACGTGATAGGTCTGTAATTAGCAGGATTTTGAGTGACGTTGTTCTTTGGCAATAAATAAGTTATTCCATTGCAAAGAAACTGGGGCATTGTGTGTGGTTCTACGATAAAACCGTTTAAATATTTTGTAAGGTCTTTATGTGTGCTCGTAAATTTCTTTAGCCAATAATTGTGGATGTAATCGTTACCTGGTGCTTTCCAATTGTGTGTTTTATTTATTGTTGCCACTAATTGAGTTAATGATATTTGGTTGTACTGCATTGGCTCTATCTTACACGCTCTTTGATTTTCAGTATCGATCCAGCTATTTTCATCATCATGTTGAACTTCTTTACACCATATTTCTTCCCAATGTTTTTTGATACAATCTCTTTCTGGCAGTCTCGAAGAAGGAACTATTTCATTTTTTGGTGCTCTATAAAACTGGCCCTCCCTAAGTTGGAACTGTCGATTTTCTTGACGCCTTTGGTTGGAAACCTTGTACCGTATCAGTCTTTTTGAGGCTGCTGATAGTTTTTGTTTTAACGTATCTAAACATTCTTGTACCGTGTTGTTGTTTTCCTCATGCTTAGAATGTACTTTGTTATTCTTTAATAGGGCTTCAACCTTATTATTTAGTTTTTTTGATCTTTGCCCGCGACTATACTGTGTTAATTGGTTAGCATTCATTCTCAGGTTCTGAATCTTATTTTCCAGTCTTTTTTGCCATAGAGGGATTTTCATGCATTTTGAATCTGTTTGTCTTTGTTTACTTTTCTCAATTTTTGCACCATTTTCAATTGCACAAACTAATGCGGCACAATAAATTAAGCAATGGAAGTCTTCAAAGCTGTATATAGACATTAAAAATCTTGGTAATAGGCTGTTTACTCTCGATACAATACTGGCAAGTTTTTTTGAAGTACTTTGTTTTGGTATTATTAATCTTCGTATTGGGTCGCTTCCTCGAAATTTAATAAAGGTTTCCTGCAGTTTGCCTTCTAATTCAACATTTTCGCTGGTTTGATCATTTTCGCTTTCGCGGGGCTCTTGAATTGCCCTTCGATTCTCTTCACAAGTATGTTCCGCTATTATTCTTTGTAACTCTGTATTAATTGAGGCGTGCTGCTGCTCTTCATTATTGCACCGTCCCATCACCACACCCACTGTGCTATTTTGAGCTTCTAGTTGCTCACTCACCTGCTCCTTCAGTTCATTAATTATTACGTCCGATAAAAGTTTTTTATGTATAATGGTTCTTCTCTGATCTGCCAACCGTTGTTCCGTAATTTGCAGATGTGGATTTTCATTAACAAATGTGTTGTACATTTTAGCCCTGTAGAGTGTCATATCGCTTTCTAGATTTGTAGCTATGAAATAGCAGCGCATGACACTTTTATTTAAATCAGTAGTCCATTTCATGCGCTGCCGTGGAAGTCCCGCTTTAGTGGTAGTGATTGGTTTATTCACTAAAGCACCGGAAGCAGGATATTGTTCAGAACCAGTTTTATTGCTTAAGTCGTCAACGTTGGGCTGGATACGAGCGTCAGATACAGCCCGACTTTCTGACGCATCCGAGGCTAAGTTTAAATCTTTATTATCCTCCATGAAACAAAATTATTTATGGGTGCATTTTACCTACTGCCAGGTTTGAGTCCGGTCGCTCCTAACATGGAGATCAGACGCCGCCCCTATGCCGCTCGTTTCGCGACAGACGCATAGGGGATTTCTTGTACTTCTAAGCCGTTCTAACATGGAAAACAGAAGCTGATTGGATACCGCTCCTGACATGGAGAACCGTGTATATATATATATATATATATATATATATATATATATATATATATATATATATATATATATATATATATATATATATATATATATATATATAATATATATATATATATATATATATATATATATATATATATATATATATATATATATATATATATATATATATATATATATATATATATATATATATATATATATATATATATATATATATATATATATATATATATATATATATATATATATATATATATATATATATATATATATAAAACCAAACCAAACTTTAATAGTATTTTGAAGGGACATGAATTCTCCATTAAATATCGGAATAATATACTAGGTGCTCCATTTAAAATAAAAGAGTAACTTGCTTTTCGAGGTGACCGATATTCAATATTAACTTTGTCTCACTCTGTATAACTTTTTGGATCAAGTACAGTAGTTACTTTAACTACATATTAGGCTATACCGGGTAAATTACAACTTAGTTATTATTGTAATTTAAAATTTGTTCATGTTAAATATGTCAAAATCTTCACATTTTAATTATATACTTCTCTTATAAAACTCACTTTTATTTTTCTCCCAGAATCCGAAAATCAATTAATATATATAGGGTGTTTCATTACAAAAAACACAACTTTGATATTTAACTTTTTTGGGGACACCCTATAGAAATCTCTATATTTTTAAAAAGTTACATATGAATTAACTTACATATGCTCACACAATTTCGTTTCAATACAAACTGTCGTTCTCCTTGGAGCCTCCGCATCGTATGAGAGGCGCCACCCTGTACGTAATTATGTACGTGCAAATGAAAAGTTATGTATTGTAAAGTATATAAGTATATTTTTTTCTTATTCCTCGTCTACCGGTTATTGTATCGCGTAAATTAGCTTTAAACGAGCCCGAACGGTAAAAAACAACAACAAAATTAATTGTAACAAAGAAGATTCATTAACGAAAGCCGTAATAACGCGCGGAGCACTTTGTTGGAGCGGAGCCGGCCCAGCTGTAAATCACTTTAAACGTCCTCGAAGTCCGGCCGCACAAAGGCCGAATAAAAGTATCATAATTTATCTCGTAAATCATTTTAATCCGGTGTGCCCAGAAAAACCGCATACCCAAAACTATTTCTAATATATTTTTGTTCAAATTTTACCTCGGTCCGCGATAATCCCGAAAGTGTAATATTTACGAGCGGCCGCGGCGGACGAAATAAGCTGCCCCCAAGACGACACAGCTGGTCGGTGATCGAGTTGAGCGGGACAAAAATTTACAAGAGTTGAAAGGATACACAATTATAGAGTTAGAATAGGGCGTTCCAATATTCCTCAGCGACATTTTCTGATCTATTGTGGTCCTCTTCTGATCTCTTGGTTACATTCTCCTGTCCCTTTTCAAAAGGCCTAACAATTTGGAGACTGAAACCTCCTTATAGCTGTTTGTCAATGGCCTATCATTGCCTAATACAAAAAACTGCACATTTGCCAGGCTGTCGCACAGGCATGATATGTTTTCTGATGTCCTGCCAGCAAACTTACTACTGACCACAATTAAGTACAAATATGATCGAAAAATCTCAAGCGTATCGTACACTAGTACACATAGGTTATAGTACAATACGTATAAGTACAATATAAGGAAATGAAACAGCGGATTGGTAAAGGCAGAAAGGTGATTGGAACGCTAAACTCGGTGATTTGGTATAGGGTTATCTCAGATCGCAGAAAAAACTGATCTATAACGCGATTCTGAAAAGCGTAGTGTTATGCAGCTCTGAGGTATGGCAGTTAAGCCAAAGACATAAAAAGAAGTTGTGGTCGACCGAAATGGACTTCTGGCGAAGATCAGCCCGAATCTCCCGTTTAGACAGAATTAGGAATACGTGGAAAAATAAAGGTAACGTTAATAAGGATAACATTGTACAAGATATACAAGAAAAACAACTACAGTGGTACGGCCATGTACAACGAATGGCTAAAGATAGAATACCAAAGCAAGTGTTGCAGTGGACACCTACAGAGAGAGGTAAACGAAACCGACCTAAACTTTCTTGAAATCAAGGAATCGACAGAGCCAGAATCAGATGTCGGAAAGGAACTTACTACCAGGAGATTGGGACAACAGATGGAGGTGGCGCATAGAGACCAGAAGGCGACGAAGAACGCTGTAAAAACCGGATACATACACATGATCGATAAAAATACGGCGTCAGCGATGACTATAAAATAAAGATCGCTGACATTTTACATGTAAACTTAAATGGGGAATGTCATCGATCACGTCATTTCAAAGCCACTATTTTATGATAGCAAGTCTCAGTGTGGATGTTATTATCCTGTTCTCTAAGATGACTTTTATCCATCTGCCTACTACCAAAGGTATATTTCTACTCATTACATTTACTAGTTGTGAGTAGTTGGTTAGAAGTAGCATTATTGCGGTAAAAGTCTTGTGTGGATAATTCGTTAATTAGGTATCTACCAATGTTGCGCAAAATAGAAAAGACAACACTCGTGCTTGCGAACAAACTGCACCCGTTATTACTTTGGTGGTAGCTTGTTCCAGAGTGGATGTTATTATCCTTTTCTCGGCGGCTGCCTTTATCAATCTGCATACTATTGCAAGTGTACCTCTTCTACTCGTTGAATTTACTAGTAAGTTGATAGTAGGTAGTAGCATTGTTGAATGCCCTGTTGATATTTACAAAAAGCGGCCATTGCTATCTTGTTGTCCACTATTGAGTTTGATATACTGTTTAACTCATCCATCAGAGTATACGTAAATTTACTAGGCCGGTAGCGTTTTAGCGATTTAAGTTGATAATTAATTATTAACGTTAATTGGAGAATACTAAGCAGACCGCTCATTAGGGAATATGTTGAGCAAGATGCTTAGCGACATGTTGATCATCCAATACACACACTAGGAGATACGACGATAACTCAATTTGGTAACACGTTGCTCAACTTGCTCTCTAACAAATAGAGCCTATTCTAATATACAGTATGTCCCTGGATTTTCTTTACAAAACGAATCACTTTTTTTCTTATTGACATTTTGAGAAAAATGTATTCATAAAAATTTTCGCTTAAATGGTTAATCCCGTTTATACTTTTCCAAATTGCCATATGGGTATGTATACTGTTTTAGAGGAAATTAAAAAACATGACAATATTAACAATAATAATCTTCCAAATAATGAAAACAAAATAATATTACCATAGAAACGACTCTAGATTTTTAGAAAAAAAAATCAACTATATTTTCATGTTTTTTTTTTAATTTTCTCTAAAACTATATGGAAATTTGAAAGTATAAACATGATTAACTATTTTAGAACAAGCAATTTTTTTATAAATAATGCATTTTTCTTAAAACGCCAATAATAAAAAAGTTCTCCTCTTGTAAAGACAATCCGGGGACATATTGTATAATTATTTTCAACATTTGTATGAAAATAAAACATCTTTTTGACTCCACTTACTTATTTTGAGCCACTGCTCGTCCTCCGGAAACCATAACTCAACTCACCGTGGATATTTACTTAACGCCCAGACCGTCGGCTACTGTGCACTGACCAATCCCTATTTACACGCTTTTGTTTGGGGCTGTGTCTTTGGACATCTCTGGTGCTTCTGTTTTTTCTTTTCCTTTTGGCTCAAAGGATTTCTTTCACGGCCAGAGCAGTGTGCACACCTCTTTGTTCTAGATTCTGGTTTTTGTTTGCATCGTGAATATGTGAATGAAATATGTTGAAATAAAATAAATTCAATTAGTGTTTTGTATTTAGGAAAGCGTACTAGGGAAGTATCTTAGGCATGAAATTAGAAAAAAGAAAAGTCTAAGTGATTTTTGACGTCACCAAAGGATGAGGCTAAAATATATTTTAGAATGTATTTGTAGATTTTTTCAACAGTTAAAATAAACTACCTAGTAAAACAATAATACCGAAAACCGGTAATTTAAAAATAACTTCTTTTGACATTAAATTTTCAGTACTTCATCGACTCATAGGGAAATTCCTTTTATAACACTAACTTTTTATTTTTTTAAATTAATCATAACTTTTTCTTTGAAAAAATGATGATAAAACAGCTTCTGTTGAACTTTTGACACAAAATCATTTCAAATTTATGATATTTGTCTAATAACTATTTAGTAAGCATGTTTAATTTATGTCAATGATGACAGGTATTGATAATTTCGATTGCAAATATCTCGAGAACTGTCGTAGCGATTCCAAGAGACCTTTTTTACGTTAGAAAATATCGTAAATGTTTATTTTTTACTCAGTAGTTTTATACAGGTACAGACGAAAAGTTTTTAGCCTTTAAACCAGTTAAAAAAATATGTAGGTGGCGCCCTCTACAGGTAGGAATCATACTGACATCAGAATCAAATTTCTCATGTCAAAAAACTCCCAGACACCAATTTTCATCCAAATATTGACGTTACTTCAGAAATTATTCAGAAAAAATCGAAATGAAAATGAAACGTCTATACCCTGTATTTCCGAAACTAAGCAATTTAGGACATATATTTATACGACCTTTTTTACTTATTTTTAACTGCAATATATGCTGCCGAAGTTTCCGGAATACAGTTCGGACCACCCTGTATAGCGGTATGCATGTTAGTTGATAAGTAAATCTAGAAGCAAGGATTTTGACCAAACCACAAAGATTTCGTACATAAATACGAGAGCCCTTCGAATCGGTAGCCCACTACTCGAACAGATTACTATCCGCATAATCTTACGTACAAATATGAGGAAATATTCTCGATCTATCGACAGCAGACCACTATAAAGAGTTAATAACCGCCAGTTTTATACCGACAAGTGTTTAGCTAAGGCAAGAGTGCTTTTCATTCGCCGCAAAGCGGAGGGTGCTTCAGCTCATGCTGCGAACATTATTGCTCGCACAAGTGAGACCATTCTGCGGTATACGGATGACGATATGGGCAAAAGATCAACAAACATGGAAGAAAAGAGCAGAAATGCTTTGTTTTATTTGAAATAGGAACGTATGGTGTAAGTGGAATATATTTTTTTTATTTCGGAGGTAAATTTTAATTTAAACAGGGAAAAATGTAATTCTGAACAAGTATGTATTCTGCAGTTGTTCGTATAAGTACTTCGTATGATCGCATAAAAGCGGCGTTAAAGTCGGCTGAGGAATGACAATCGATAATAATTTTGACGAGGTCAGTCTCTAGACGTCATAACTAAAATTTAACATTAAACTTACCACTAATTATAAGAAGATTAAAAAAGGATAGAACATTTCTAGATACACAAATCTAATTCCAAAATATTATTTTTTATTGAATTTTAAACTATCTACACTATTTAAAAATTATTTATATTCAATATAAAAATAAATTACAACCTTCTTAAAGTAGTAAATACTTTTAAAACAAATTATTAACGTCTAGGGCTTAACCTCACCAAAATCATCATCAATTTTTATTTTCCAGCTCTATGAGTGGCCAAAGCTGCCTATGCAGCATATCAGTAAAACTGGTTAGCAATGATTTTGTTAAATGCACTATAAACTGATAAAAATACTAATACTGATAAAAATGCACTATTTTTTACTAGGCGTGATATGCACTATTATTCTTAGGAATATTAATGGTGCCAGGAATATTTAAGCGACTTTTAGAAAAAACACACATCAGACCCCTATTTAAATATTGCACTTTTATAATAGACCATTGCTAACCAATGTGTAACCAGTGTTTTAATGTACGTTGCATTGGAACCTCTGGTTCTAAGCCATAGGAAAATTAATAGATAAAGTTGCAATAAAAAGTTTGGCTGGGGTGGGCCTGGGGGTGGGGGGGGCCTGGTGTTGAGCCCAGGGGGGCGTTAAAAATGGAAAATAATTTTAAGAAACACATTTTTTGAATAAAACGTTTACATGAATTTCTCTATCAATAAATTTCATAGACTTGGTTATCAAACCGTATTCCCGTATATTACTTAAATACCTACAATTTTTCTAAAAAAAAATAAAAATTGACACAATTTTTGAACAGAACAAAATAATATTAACTAAACAAAACTAGAAAACGTCATTTTTACTACATCACAAGCAAATAAAAATTAATACGTAGCCAAGAGTCATAATTCTGGATTTCTCTATGGGGTGCCCAGCAGTACCAGGGGGGGGCACCCCCAGGCACCCCTGTAGTTACGCCAATGTTGTCATTCTGTCTGACTTGAGGAAATATAATTGAAGATATGAATTGTATATCAAACTAAAGATTATTTCCTTACATACAACATGGTACAAGTGATTTATTTTGTTAATTTTATTTATGTTTTCTTAATACCAATACTCTAAGGTTGCTTAATTTGTACAAGTAGATACGATTCAGGAAAGTAGCAGGTTTAATAGAGGAATATCACGGTAGAGCTGTAAGTATATTAATTGCTACAAAGAGACATTTGATCGGTAGACAGAAAGGTTTTTAGATGTTGACTTAAAGATGCGGTGACCAGCAAGCTGAACTGACAGTAGTAGTTACAAAAGCAGATTGGGAAGATGAGTTTCTGATATTTGTTAAAGTCTGGTGTGATTTTTTAAGCCTCAACTGGCGTGGTGAATTTTTATATTGCTTATGGCGTTCTAGCGATGGACCCCAATTTTTTTCAGTTAAAAATAAATGATGAAGAGATTTTGTAAAAAGTTTGTTATTTTAACACTGTTTACAATTTATTCAGACTTAAAAATTTTCTATACCTATATTATTCAATTTTTGACATCATAAATATAACTTGGCTAAAAAATCCATAGAAATTAAAACATATACATTTTATGATTTTCTCATATTATTGAAAGTACAAACAACTGAAATGTGAAGCTAAAGTAATATACATATATTATTTTCAACAAAACTGCAAACTTTGAATGTATAGGGTGGGTCAAATTAGACAGAGATAGACGAAAACTAATATCGGTGTCTGGAGCTCAATCTTTATCAAAAATATGATGGTGAAAACCGCACATCAATATCTGTTACCGTTTCGGAGTTACGGGATGTTATTCAAAAATGTGCATTTTTAACAAATCACTGTAACTTTTTTGCTATGGAAAATTTTGTATTTCTATGAAAACATTTCCAAGCACCTTTTTACCTAGAATTTAATGGTTTAAGTATATATTTTTTTAAATTAATAATTTAAGAGTTATCAACAGAAAAAAATGATTTTTTATTTGGGACACCCTCTATATTTTTAATTAACTGAAAATAATTTAAAATTACATTTCCAAAAATATAGCACACTTGATATTTTGTTATAATCCCCTTCGAAATACAGAATTTTTATAAGTTCGACACTTTTAACTAGTAGGCTTTGGACCACTTATTGATGATATGCCCTTAATGGAATTCGAAAACATATTTTTCCAGCAAAACGACGCACCGCCTCTGAACGCTGAAGTTATCAACAAATTTTTGCAGCCAATTTCAAGAATAATTGGATAGCTAACCAAGATCCCAGCCGTTGGCCGTCGAGGCCGCCTGACTTAGTGCCTATGGATATATTTGCGGAAGAATAAAGGTTCCTTATTCTTCCGTATAATCTAGATAAGAATTAAAAATACTTAGCAGTTATAAGAGGGTATCTTTCACCCCCACTGAGTTAATGAATTCCACGAGAAATTTTCAAAAACTGCCCCGGCTGTCCATAACAGAAGACTGCCCCAAGGTCCATACTGCCTGACATGTGGACCTGACAAAACTGCCCCAGGTCCATATGTCGAACACCTGTAGCAAAATCTCATGTCTTGGTTTGCTATTTATTTTTATTGTTATTAGATATAGTTTAAATGTGTTGATGTTGGTTAAATACATTTTAAATTGTTATAAAATTCTGCATCTCTTATAGCAAATATTATTTTTGTTTTAATTGATGTTCACAGCTAGAATTTTTTGCATTACAGCCGGTGCCGTTCAAAGCCTATTTATTTAAAAGCGGGCGAATTTTTATATACTCTATATCTCGAAGAGGAATCGAGGAAAATATCAAGTGTGTTATATTTTTGGAAATGTACTACTTTTCAATAAATTAAAAATATACAGGGTGTCCCATATAAAAAAGCAAATTTTCTGTAGATAATTCTTAAATTATTAATTTAAAAAAAATTATACTTAAACCATTAAATTCTACGTAAAAAGGTGCTTTGGAAATGTTTTCATAAAAGCACAAAATGTTCCATAGCAAAAAAATTACAGCGATTTGTTAAAAATGCATATTTTTGAAAAACACCCCGTAACTCCGAAACGGTAACAGATATCGATATGCGGTTTTCACCATCATGTTTTTGACAATAATTGAGCTCCAGACACCGATATTAGTTTTTGTCTATGTCCTATAGAAAAGGGTGTTTCCATTTAAAAGCGTCGAATTTGACCCACCCTGTACATAACTTTTTCAAATACAGGTCGTGCTAACATAGGATCTGTAGTTGCCGCACATGGATCGTGCACAATAGTGCACATTTTATTCATGAGATTTTCGTTTTTTGTCATTTCTCCGTTGACATATACAACATCTCTTTCGTTTTTGGTATTGATTATTCAATTTTCTCCCTTGTATAAGTAAGAAATTTAGGATCGGAGTTACGGTTACTCTTCGGTGAAAAATCAATGTCTCGATGATCTTCACACTGAACCAAAAGTCGACATAAATATAATGAAAATGTTCATTAATATAATGAATTAAATCATTAATTTTGAGCCGATGAACGATTTCATTGGCACAATGAAAAGTAATTCATTAACTTTATGAACTTTAAGTTCATTAAATCAATAAACAGTGTTCATTAATTTGATGAACACATTCATTGGTACAATGAACAGATTTCATTAATATAATATACCTAAATCCTTATATTAACCGTATCATTAATACAATGAAATAATTTCATTGTATTAATGAACCGTATCATTGATACAATGAAATTTATTTCATTGTATTAATGAACCGTTATCATTAATACAATGAAATAATTTCATAACCTATTTATTACTGTTATACATTTAAAAGTCGACACTACATACCAATAATGCCGACTTACTTACGAGCACAGTAAATTTTTCCATTAGGGCAATAAAAAACAAGTGCAATAAACTAATAATAATTTATTAAACGCGATATAGCATATACAAATTAAAAATTAAAAAAATCGAATCGACGAAGAGAATAGTAATGTTATTATTAATTTTAGGGTAAATTATAATGTCACGACCTAACTGGGGGTTGTTTGCTAGGGTCGCTATACCAGGTTCTCTCTCTCAATCAAAACAACCATTGGATAAAATATGCATTTATTTAATATAAAGTTCACAGTGTATAACAATTTTGGGGAATGCCAAGACTTAACGGTTTACTTAAAGAAGTACTTACAGGAACATCTTCACTCTGCTCTGTCTTCTACTAACGGACTGATAACGCGAATTACTGACCGTAATAATGCGACTCACATCGACGGACTAACTTTCCCACTCTCTTCAGCATACATTTTTATATTTTCTATCCCTCGTGGTCATCGCCGGTTACGTCGCTCAATCTGTTTTCATCTAATTACATTCACCCGGCTATGACCATGAGCAAATCGAACTTTGGTAGCCTGCGTTTGATTATCGACCCGAGATTGTTGTATTTTAATTGTTTAATTATCAATGTTATTTAAAAACATATCTGGGTCGATGTCATGCAGGTAACCGATCTCTTGGGCCTATATCAAATTGGTTTACTCGAATTATATTTTATTTACTAGAATTATATTATTTGTGTTTTTTTCCCAATTTCATCTAAACCCAAGTTGATATAAATAGATGTCAACATCTTGACAATAATAAGAAAATTAATTTACCAGTCGATATCCTGAGGGATTTCTATAAAAAGACCATTTCTTCATTATATTACCTGTATCCTTAGACTTGACAACGTCTAGACCAATTTGCAACAGGCTTTCCAAGTCGCATCAAGTGGGTCCGATATTAAAATGGCGAATTTCAGGGCTTGAAGGCAGGTCTCAACATCTTCTTCCGGTTCTAAAAGACGTATATCAAAATAATTAACATGCCAAATATTAAAAGAACATTCGAATTTACCATAATCAGTTCCATGCCTTGACTTGTTACTATGTTTTTTTTTTGTTTTTCATCTTCTGAAACATATTTGGAAACTGCTGTTTTAATGAATACCATCACACCAGAGATCTCACACAGCGGAATTTGATTTGACAACACAGCAAATTAACTACAATACGATAGGTCTTTTATTTAAAATATTTAAAATATTGAAGAGAACACTTACCGCTCTAATGAAACTAAAGCCTCACTGAATAACTCAACCACACAGACGTTATTAAAGTGCCAAAGTAACCGATCAAGATGGCCACCATTTAAGTCCTAATATTTTATTCCTGATATTACTAACCGGGTACATTATTATAATGTAGTGTGTTCATTGTATTAATAACATTGTTCATTGTCACAATGTACAACTCATTAATCAATGATTTACTACATTAATATAATGAATATGTGATCATTAAAGTTTTAGCATTAAAACAAAGAACGCATTCATTGGGACAATGAACGCGTGCTTTATATTAATGAAAATCTTACATTAATTTGTTAACCAGATTTTCATTATATCGATGAAATTAGATTCATAGTATTAATAAATCGGACATCGATCTATGATTAACAAATCATTATATTAATGAAAGAAATCATTGTCCCAATGAAAGAACAGTTAATAATCAATGTTCATTAATATTATGAACAATATTTTTTCAGTGCACATCGCTTAAGTCTCTTTAAGATCATCAAACCACTCAATTAATGTTTCCTCAAAATGAGCGCCCCCGTGACGCACACTTTTTGGACTACCCACCATCCTAATGATGAAACATTCTTGGCGTGGTGGTGCCACACGGACCCCAATGAAACTTTACCCCCCGCTGCCGCTGGTAGTAACAATACTTGATAAAAACAAGTGCGCCTTTAACAGTTGCATATAACATACTCAATAAGTATACCCTAACTTAAAGGTAAATGTTAAAGGGAATATTTTTACAGAAGTTTAAATAGTGCTTGGGGTCCGCTAGACCCCACTACGCCAACTGATGCTTAAACCACTCTCCAGTTATGGTTAAG
The DNA here is from genome assembly GCF_002938485.1 of Sitophilus oryzae. Taxonomy (NCBI): domain Eukaryota; kingdom Metazoa; phylum Arthropoda; class Insecta; order Coleoptera; family Curculionidae; genus Sitophilus; species Sitophilus oryzae. The sequence goes on from NW_022146996.1 coordinate 5,097,785, forward strand.
TATGAATATTGAATATGTAGATATGTTTCAGTTATAATTCAGTGATAGGTATGTAATAGGAAGTACCTAGTGGCCTTCGTACAACAACTAGTTTCCCGACTCTTTTCCTGACCTTTTTCCAACAACCCTACCATTGCCAAGCCTTTTGAAGTTTTTTTATTTTTGTTGAAATAATATTAATAAAACTCTGAAAAAATAAAAAAGCTGTGGAAGATATCAAACTAGCCTGAAAAATTTAGTATTTTTTTAACTTCTATGCAAAGCAGTACGAATTAGGCTGCTCCCGTACTTATCTAGATCAAATGTATACTTTAATGGACGAAGTTCGCATATGAAAACACAATTTAATCTGTAATAGAAAAAGCATTGTAAAAAGACACCGACTTTTCTTCACTATAATTTCTCAGTAATCTCACTTTTCAACTCCCTTACGCCCTCTCAACTCCGCACATTATTAATTCATCTGTCACTCGAATGACAGACGACAGTCAGCAGTCCAAATTGAATATCATCAAGCTGAAAAGGAACATCACGCCACTAGTGCTCGTCTCCTCCCTCAGAATCGAATGAATCGAGAATGGTCGAAATTAATTTGTAGCATTATAAAGGCCACGTGGCTCGGCTTTAGCAGGAAGCCCTCAGATCAGGACGCTGCAGCGTGCAATCGTTTGTTATCTCCTGCGAGGTTGGCGAAGGACGATTTTGCGATGCTTCACGCCCTTTATACTTGCGCTAATTAGCTACGCCCTTAACGTTAGATGTAGGAAGATTACCTTTAGGTATTAGATATGTATAATTTTGGATGTCAGCTAGAGGGCATAACTTTAAAATAATTAACACATTTTTTCAGATTTTTTAAGAACTGTTATTCCGATTTGAATGAGATATTGGGTGTCTATGTTTTGAGCGCTTTAAAATTTGGCTTCTACAAAAATCAAGAACTTACGGGAAGAGTGAAAACTACCCTTACCCCTAGATAAATTTTAGTATAAATATTTTCGAACTCCATCCACGACATATTTTCTTTTTGTATTAGTATTTATTATATTTTTTGTTTCCGCCACGTCACATAATTTTTGAGAAAATGTTATTAATTATACCTATTAAAGTATTATTATCGGTCCAGCCGTTCTTGAGTTATATGATTAGGTTTTCTTACTAAAACCTTAAAATTCGTCATATTTTGGATTTGAAGCGTTTCCAATAATATATTTTTAATATAAACAACGATACATTATCATGATCATCATCATTTTTGGCTTATTCAACCATTTCCAATTATGGTGTAACCTCCCTTACATACTCTCTTTATAGTTGGGTCCATTGTTGTCTATTGTTGACTATGTGGGCCCAAGCGATCCCTGCTAATTTCTTAATATCATGGTCCCATTTCAAGTTTGGTTTTCCTCTAGGTTTCTTGATTCCTCTTGGGTACCATGCTGTAATTTTTGTTGTCCATCTGTTGTCTGTTAGGTTAGGTTATGTTAGATACTAGGCTATGACAGGAGCCCATATACGGGAGGTGTAATGGGGGTAATTACCACTCCCAGGAAGAAATTTATAAATAAGAAAATCTGGTACTAATTAAAATTGTCAAAAAATAAATTAATAATATCAATCAAAATAGAAATCCAGAGCAATCTAAGTTTATTTTTTTTCCATAGTCACAATATCTTTAAGCGAAAATTTAATTTAAATCTATTACCTTATTTAAATATTGCCACTACCCCTCCCAGACTCATTCTCTGGATGCGCCACTGGGCTATGAACAGTGAAGAAAAGGAAGTTACAGCATGTCGGTCACATCATGAGGGATGAACGATACGAGGTGCTCAGACTGGTCATTGAGGGCAGGAGATCAGTGGGAAGAAGTCAAAACTCCTGGCTTAAGGATCTGCGTCGTTGGTTCGGAAGAATATCGATTGAAATTTTCAGAGGTGCGGTGGCGAACCATCATGGCCAGTTATATTAAGAAGATATATAATCAGCTGAATTTTAAAACTATAATAATAGTTATATAAGTTATATACGGTAATACTTTCCATACAAAGAAAACATCACCCGAGAGCTTGTACCAAAAAACTTTTATTACATTACTCTCAAGTTAATGGTCTTAAAAAATATTTTCGAGAAACAAGGATCAACTCTAATTTCCATAAAACAGTGTCCGTTGTAGATAAATATAATGTTCTCCAACTTAATAAGTACAAAAAAGAAATTCCGAAACCGTTGCACGGGAAATATCCTAACAGGCTTACAACTTCAAATAAGAGATTATCAACAATTTGGCTGCGCAGTGGCGTCTTGTTTCCTGAGACAGAGGGTTTCATAACCGCGATACAGGATGGTGTAATTTGAACAAGGAATTACCAAAAATATATAGAAAAAGAAGCATTAACGATAAGTGCCGGTTATGTGGAAAAATGTCGGAAACCATAGAATATATATATATATATATAGAAATCCAAAAAAAAAAAATATGCTATATATATATATATATATATATATATATATATATATATATATATATATATATATATAGAATATATATATATATATATATATATATATATATATATATATATATATATAAACTATATATATTGGGCTCAGACCCGATATATATATATATATATATATATATATATATATATATATATATATATATATATATATATATATATATATATATATATATATATATATATATAAATACGTTATATCATATGGGCTATATATATATATATATATATATATATATATATATATATATATATAGCAGGATGTTCAGCTATTGCCGCTACTGAATACACTACTTTTAGATATATATTTATAGTATAGTTGTTTTTCACTTTTTAATTTGTAATTTGGTCTTTAAAGCTAATTCTTGGTGTAGTATCGCTGCTGTCAGGTTGTGTCTTTACATTTTTGAAGACCAAATTTTTAATTTGGTCTTCAAAGCTAATTCTTGGTGTAGTATCGCTGCTGTCACCAAGAATTAGCTTTGAATACCAAATTAAAAAGTGAAAAACAACTATACTATAAATATTTACCTCGACCTGTAGCTGAGAATAGTGAATATACCTTCTCTATTGGGACACAACAATCATCACAGATAAACCCATTGCCGCAAATCGCCCAGATATTATCTTAGTTGATAAAAAAGGAAAAGTTGGTTATTTTATCGATATTTCACATCCTAACGACAACAACTTAGAACAAAAGGAAAGAGAGAAGATTATACCAGGAGCTCGCTGAAGAATATAAACAGATACATCAACTTAAAAAAATGATAATAGGTAATACCGTTGGTAATATCGGCTACTGGCTCTTTTAGTAAAGATTTTTTGGCGTACCTAGAAAAAATTAAACTATTTGATCAAAGACTTACTGAGTTACTCCAAAAATCAGTAGGTAATATTAGACACTTGCAGAATAGTAAGAAAAGTTTTGAACATTAGCATTTTGTAAGAAAAACTAAATTTCAAATATTAAAAAACTATAATTATATATGATTATATAAAAGAGTAAATAAAAAATACGAACGGTAATTAAAATTTACAAATAAATATATACATTTCATATTTTATTGCTTATCAATTGAGCTAAAATTTTGTATTTTTCGATTCCAATGAAAAATGTGTTTTAAATATAATATAAATAAACCGAAAAGTAAACAGCTTATTTCCATTATCCGGTTGTTTTTCGAATAAAATATTTAATTTTCCACTTTTTCAAATCTCGTTTTCAATTATTCCAAATCCACTTCTATTTTATTTTATTCGCTTTAATTCCGACAGAGTATCGATACATCACTGATTCCACGATAAATAAATAAATAAATATATTAATTAATATTTATATATTCCGGGCAATTTTCGAAATATATTCGGACATATATTTCGAACTCGTCTATTTTTATTTCAATTAACATTGATCATTTGGGCTTTTCCGCTTTTGCGGTTGTCGATTTTAATTCTAATGTCAGTTTCCGGACAAAACGCAATAAAATATCAATTTTGTTTTAAATTGTCTGTTTGCATAACAAATTGAAAACTTGTTCGATAACCGTTTGTTATTATTATTCCTTTTATTTTCGGAAATGTAAATATAAACTGATATCTACAACCATACTACACTCACCGGCAGGAAATACGGACTTTTGTTCTGGTGGGCCGATTTTGATGATTTTTTAAGCAATTTGTAGCTAAATTATTTAACTTTTTAGTGTCTTTTTCTAAATTAAAAATTAAAGTTCTCATCTGTCAATCTGAAAGTTTGAAACACCCTGTGGAATATTTTAACAAAGAAAGGAATTTAAAGATCATTTTATCATCTAGGTACGTCTTTTCTCGATATTTTGGTTTTTGATCCATCTCAATAGCTTTATTTTTATTGGAGATATCGGCTTTTGAATTTTGTAATGTCAGTGCCAATTGAAATGTCATATTATTATTTTTTACATAGGACCAAAAGCAAAGGCAAGGCTTTAATGTAAAAATACGAAAAAATGTTAGTGTCTTCTTCAAAAGCGAATGTCTCCAAAAAAAAATTATTGAGATGAATCAAAAAACAAACTATCGAGAAAAGGTACACCTTAGCAATAAATTTATTTTTAAATTACTTGCTTTATTAACGTACTCTACAGAGTGTTTCAAATTTTCACCAAAATATCAACATTTTTTTTCCTCGGTATAATTGACAGTTGGCAACATTCATTTTTAATTCTTTTTTTAGAAAGATATACTAAAATGTTAAATAATTTTATGGAGCTACAAATTGCTTAAGAAATCATCAAAATCGGTCCTCTAGAACACAACATACAGGGTGTCCCAATATTCTGTGGACATAGAACTACTGCGTATTTTTGGAATCAAAATAAGTTAATTGGACGCGATTGTCCGCTAGGTAGCATCAAACTTAAAGGATTTTTTTTTATCTCAAAAACTGCGACTTTGACTAACCCCTACCTCCCACCCCCACCAAAATCTGATGGCCAGATTCTCGGGTGCCACAGTATTTTTGTGCCAAATTTGGTTAAAATCAGTTTAGCGGTTTTTGAGTTATAGTGTTACAGACGGACAGACAGACAGACACCATGAAAATATTTTGTATTTAGGTCATTTATGACCCAAATAACTCATTTTGAGTGAAATTAAAAAAAAACTTTTTTTTGCCGATCTTAATAGCCTACCATACATGTTGGTATGGTCGGCTAATAATCACATTTTTTCGTATATTTTAAGATCCGTTGATCCGATTTGAAAAAGATTTTGAGTGTTTATATTTTGCGAAGTGCTTTAATATTTGACTTTCACAAAAATCAAGAGAAAGTACGGGAAGGGTGAAAACAACCCCACCCCTACATAAATTTTAGTATAAATATTTTTCTGGTGCATGGTTGTCCCGAGCATGGTGATCCCGAGCTAGTAAAATTTCTAAGATTGTTATTTTTATCTCAAAACATCAAAAACTCCTCAAGAATGGCACAAAAGCGTCACAATTCTTATATTTAAAAAGGACAAAAAACTACAGCTGAAAACTACAGAGGCACAACTCTCCTCAATACAACCATGAAACTATTCAGTAATATTTTGAAAGGAAAACTCGAGGAGCAAATCACGAATAGGGACGAACAACAAGGTTTTAGACGAAATCGATCAACTACAGCCGCCGCGCGCCGTATTTATCATTAAACAAATTAAAGAAAAAGCAATAGAGGATTATATGTTATCTGTGAATAGAGTTTCATACACCAGCCTATATTTGTTTCATCGACTTGACTAAAGCAGTCGATAAAGTACGCCTATCTGACATTGTATACATATTGAAAGAGAAAAAATTCACAGATTTTGCAACATGCGCAACAATCACAGGCGTATTGAAAATACCATACACAAGTCGTCGGTTGTCGGCAATCACCTGTTTTTTTTACATTTTATATTAATTTGTGACGTCATTTGGAAGAGCTCAATAGAAATATAAAAGAACTAAACCTTGTTTGAAAAGCAATTTGACATTCGTGACGTTAGCACTCCGGCAGTCTATGGTGCGTCCAGACCTGACGAGCCGAGCGCGAGACGAGAGCAAGACAAGAGCGAGACAAGAGCGAGACGAGAGCGAGACATTTTCTATCCATTTTTTATGCAAACCTGCCACGAGACAAGCCGAGTGGGATCATAGTGAAAGGAAGCCAAACACATATTAAATTGCAATTGAATACAACAAACGATGGCCAAATAATAACGCATACAGTAATAAATTTTTGTATCTTTAATATGGTATTCGATCTTTAACATGGTATTCATCGTCGGTTTTCCCCTTTTGGCTGTTTTCCCCTTTATCCCTTACACGACGTTTTTTTACATAATAGGTTTTTTTTAATGTTTTTAGAACAAAATGTTAAATAGAAAAGTTATTGATAAGGTTAAGAAGCACATTTTAACATTACTATAGAGTATACAGGGTACTTCAAAAGTGTGTGCGGAATAACATATTTTCTTTATTTTTATTATTATTGGGCTATACATACGAAGAATTCGGTAACTTTTCTTGCATTTTTTGATATTATATATCTAAAATTAATAGATGTTGTAATAATTCTATTTGTTTAAAGAAATGTTGGATTTCGGTAGAGTAAAAATTATCAGTGACGCAAAATTTGTAAATTCTATCAGAAAAAATGATAATACATACGGTGTACGATTTAAAAATTTGAGATTACTTAATTTTAAATAGTCGAAATTTATAAATCAGGCGTAATATCTCACAGTCGGGCGAGCCTACCAAAAACACGTCCAGACTTTCGAGCTTTCTTTGATCGGCCGTTGAAAAATCGACAGGGGACGGATAGCAACGAGGCTCCGTGGGTTGACTCGCGAGGCTCTCGCGAGACTCGTCCACACAGCGGATTTGGAATGTCTCGCGCTCGTCTCCATAGGTCTGGACGCACCATCGTAATATATTCGCAAATACAGATATATAGTGAACAAGTTCGCAACGTAAAATAATTTTGATATTTAATTTTTATCATGATGGCTTTTTATGAAAGTGTATACATAGAATTAATTGCATTAATTTGCAATAGCACCTCGAACCTACAGTTTTGTTATGGAGCCAGATTAAACCAATCAGAATGAGTATTATGTTACCGTAAAAGCACGAATACTGGTTAAACGTAGAGTTGCCCACGTAGGAAATATACCAAAAAGTGGGTCAGTTTCGGTTAAGTTTAGATTAGGTCTCTATTTTTATTAATTCAAAACCAACTCAAACCTAATTCTACTCTAACCTAAACTCATCCCTTCTTTTGCATATTTCCGGCTATTACCTGCGTATTCCTAGGTTTAACTAATATTCGAACTTACGGTGTAAATTTATGAAGGGCCCATAAATTTAAATTCGCCGTACAAGAAAATTTCACCAATTTTCGCAATCATTATATTTTGATAGTTGAGTTTTTGAAATTATTTATTAGCTACTTAAACAAAACAGACCCATAATAATTAAAATCTTTATCATCCAAGACTTTTAAGAATTATTTGGTAATCTTACGTCAATTTTTTTTAAAATTATTGCATGCCTTAAGTATTTACAAAGTTAACAAAAATATTTCTTTGCATACCTTGCAATTAATATATTTAGTCTAATTTATCAGTTCTGCATCATATCCGAAATTCAGATTGTGTGTGACACAACGAAGAGTCAACGTGCAACGTGAATGACAAGAAAAATGGCAAGTAAAAAAATTTAAAGTTTTAATTACTAATTACACAGTCTTTCCCTTGAGTTCTTCTGCCTAAAATCTATATTGCCTCCCTAAGATTTTAAATATAAATGATTGAAACTCATAACAAGTTTACCACAATTTAACCTTAAGATAATTATTTAATTATTAAATCCATAATTATATTAAAATGTAACACTTACGAAGTTAATAAATATTAACTATTTCTATTTAATCATTTAATAATTATTCTGATAAAAACACGCTTGATTTTTTATTTTAGAAATCATAGAGGCTATAATCATTAATATGACTATGTTAACAATACTTAAATTAAATTTTATTTGAAGGAATGCTACTTGAAGTATTAACTCGAAATAATTATTAAAAACTGCTCATCGCGTTATCGATGTCGGCGTCTTGTCACTGTTGTCTGGCTGATTGGCCGTTTAGGTACCTATAATTTGATTTCAGATAATGCAGATTTTAATGTGCCATTTGTCGATTTTTATTGGAATTTTTTTATCATATTTGGTATACTCTATGAAGTGCTCATGTTCATTTTTCAATTATTAAAGTGCCTATTTAGATATATTTAAAGTTAATTAATTAGTGTATAGAAATTGAATTATGGATTTGTTTATTTTTTATGAAATGTATTTTTTTTTTCTATTAAAATAAGCTAGCCATTTTTAAATACAGGGTGTTAATTAAATAGTATCTGGCCAACTTCAGGAGGTGATTCTTTGAGTGTTTTTAAGGTAAAAAGTTAATTTAAACATGTGTCCGGAAATGCATAATTTTAAAGATACAGGGTGTGAAGATGTTTCCTAATAGACATTTTTTTATTAATATCTCAAAGATCCGTTGGCCGATTTTATTGAAATTTCGCCGTGTTGTGAACTTTGATAAGTTAGCACTAATTAAATAATAATAATTATTATTTACAAAAATATTCAAACGGTAAAAACTTATCAACTTATTCCAATAAATATTTGACAACGCCTTGGATTCATTTGTTTTAACACCTGTTGGCGGTGGAAACCATGCAAGCTTTTTCTTTGTCCTAAGTTGTTAATTAAAAAGTAATAATCATATAAAAAAATATGGCAATTAGTCTAAATTTATTATTTATGTGATTCTGCTCTTTCTCGTATAATTTGCCCCTTACGGAAATAGTTAGATTAAAATAGCCAAACTGTACCTAACAACCCATGCCTTGACATATTTTCTTTTAAAATAATATCGCTTTCTTTATCCGCCGGTCCAGATTTGAACGGCCTTGCCCTCATCAATGCCGGCTCTATCGACTAAAGTATTTGTTGACAGGCAGGTTATTGAACCCATGTTGCTTCTAGCATGTCGTTTTTTCAAAGATGGATCCCATATAAACGCGGCCAGAAGTATTTTCAATACTAAAAGTGCCTGATAATATTGTGAAAATCATCAGAAAGCTAAATATCAATAACACAACTCAAGTGAAAGCAAGGAATAATCTAACACGAGACATACCAACACCAGGAGGCATTAGACAAGGAGACAGCCTTAGTCCCTTCTTATTCAATCTCTTAATGGACATCATCATAGAAAAGGTGACCTCGATGAATATCGGTTATCGAATAGGACACAACAGAGTTAGCATGGTGTGTTACGATGATGCAGTCATTATCGCGGAGACAGAGACATAAATAAATTTTATAATATATATTTTATATCATAAATTTTTTTCAAGTTAGCCGAGAATTAAATATGATTATCTCTACAGAAAAAAACTAAATGCTTAACTTTCTCTAAAGAGTCGGTAAGATGCAGACTGGTATCTAGTAGAGAACAAAATTATTGAGCAAGTATCACAGTTCAGATACCTAGAACAGATATGTCGCACTACCATGATCCAGAGAAAGATCTGAGAAGCCAGATAAACAGAACAACGGCCATGTCAGGATATCTGAAGCAAATAGTGTGGACAAACACCTTCATGCGAACAGACATCAAAATTAAAATTTATAAGACCTGCATCAGACCAATAATGACATATGGCATAGAAATCCGAGAGGAAACAAACAAGACCAAAAGCATGTTAAGAGTCGCTGAAATGAAGAACCTAAGAACCATAATGGGGAAGACTAGAAGAGACAGAATTAGAAACACAAATATCAGACAACAATATGGAATACAGGACGTAGTGAGATGGGGTAGGCAAAAAAAAAGACAATAGTTCGTACACGTAAAACGCATGGAAGAAAACAGGCTACCACGCATAGCTCTTGAAGGGAAACCCATGGGTAAGAGAGACCGGGAATACCTCCAAAAAGATGGGAAGACAGTTGGCAGTCCATCTCCCAAGAACTCCTAAAGAGGCAACCTTAAAATTAACAGATCGACTAGATCTCTAATAAGTAAAAGTAGAAGATGTTTTTCAATTCAACCGACGACCGATTTATTTTTTTATTTACTACATTTTTTGTCTCTTGTAAAAAAAACGTCACCGCGTATACTTTTTGAGGAAAAAAAATATTTTCCGAAGCTGACTTCCAAAAAAATGGTTTTTTTGTCACATACATGGGGGCGCATAAAATATTTTTTGCTCTTAATAATACAGTTGGCAAAAATATGGAATTTTATGTTGATATCACAAATTATATTTGACAATAAGCTTCATAAAAAGCTTAAAAAATTAATAAATTTTAAATTAATTAACGTTCGGGTTCATTTTTGATTAATGTCCTCTAATGGGTAAACAAAGCACTTTTGTATAAAGGTAAATTATATGCAATTAATTTATTTTGTTTCAAAAAATACCTAGTTATTCTATGTCCATGGAATCTCAAAACTCCCTGTATATTTTATAACAGCAAAATGTAGTAACAGCAAATTGTATCAAAAAATATAGTTAGTAGTGCTACAATTTGTAATAATTTTAATTTTTAATTTAAATTTCAACGAGTACCATCTGAATATTCTCTGACACAAATTCCGAGAATTACCACCAAACTTGTTCGCTATTTTCGTATAAAATCAAGCATATTTAACTAATTTTGGAGATCTTCTGATAGAAATAAAAGCTGCAACGTGATGCCTGCAACGAACGCGCAGAGCGTTGTTCGCGCGTTACTTTTATTGTTCTAACGAACATCCCGCGAACATTCGTCTAGTCGTTAATCATGTCTCTATCGTCCGAGAAGAACTACGCAATTTTAATCATGACTAGTGCGATTCTTTAAACACTCCATTAATAAATAATATTCAAAGAAAAACAAAAAAAAGTGAATTTATTCAAAGAAAACACACATAGTCACTGATAAATGCGCGCGGTGTCTTCACCGGCCGTCCCAATTGAACAACGAACAAACAAAGCGGAGCGTCGAAAAACCGACTGGAGATGGTTCGCGGCTAGCTGTTTGCGCGCAACTTGAAAACACGTACCAATAGAGGCGAATCGTTGCGCGCGCGCCGCGTGTTCGCGGCGCAGCGCACCAAAGTATACGTGCCATAATATCTTTGCCTTAAGAATCTATAAAATTTTCGAGTTGCCTTGATTATTTTTTTGCATATTATTGAGATTGATAATGTACCTCTCTATTTGTGTATACCTAGATTTTACTGTTTTTATAGATTTAAAAAAAAACATTCTTTATCATTTTGACTAACAAACCAAATTAACAATAAGCGCTGTGGCACACTGTGCGTTTTTGCAATTGCTGCAGAAACGCAGAGATGGCGACAACACATACATTATAGAGTGTTATATGAGACTATGAGACATGGCACATTATGCGATACTGTCGCAGTACCGGCGCCCTGTGTATTGTATATTATGATTGGTGCGGCGGCAATAAAAAAGGATGAGTTTCAACGGCACCGTAAAAACGCTCAATGTGTCACCAGTTTAAGATGAAATTTTTGGATAGGGCAAAAAAAAAATACTAACGTGTTTATTTTTAATTTTATTTAATATCAATAATAATAGGAAAAGTCCATAGTAATTTTTATAAAGAAAATTTATATTATATACATAAAAAATTTCGTCAAGTAATATTAATATCTATAAATTCTTTACACTATACATAAATTCTGACGCTAACCCATTATATACAGATTCCAAAATATAAATATAGATGCATAAAGAAAAAACATTCAAATTCTAATACGCAACAAAATTAGTATATGTTTTATATATCTATACAATATTTTTTATTTCTTTCGAAAAAAATCACAAAAGATAGATTCTTACATTTATTATTTTCTGTAAAGTCACGAGAAAGAAGTACTTATATCCAAAATTATACCGTATATATTTTATACTCTATATATTTTTACTAGGGAGAATGTCCAACACAGCATAAAGTTAAATATTTTTAATGGGGAGGATGTTAAGGAAAACTTCAATATTAAAAATGGTAATTTTTAAAGAAGTCTTCGATTTACTTCATGATAAAACGCCAAAATAAAACTTTATTTTCTCCAACATTATTCATTATCTTTGAAGATACAATGGTCCTTAAAAAGACTAATCGTAAGGTTTTCAGTCAAGTTTTATAGCATATTACCAAAAATGTCGTACCCTGTCAAGTTTCACATTTATCGGTTAAATGATATTTTTTAATGGGACGTCCTGTATAAGTATGTTAGTTTGAGACAGATGACAGATTGTTTTAGATAGGAGGGTACACAATTTTTACACATTTTTTATCAAATTTAAATAAGACTTAAAAAGATATTTAGGGCATGTGCGATATATATTTTAGAACTGAGTAAAAATAATTGTGCTATCTGATATACTTCTAACATACATAGTATTCAACTTAAGAATAATAGAGAGATTATACTATAACTCTATAACTGTGACATTTGACAGAGTATTATATTTTTTATTGTATTTTAATAAGAAATAAAAATTCTAAAAAATCCTAAAGTTTGTTTCTTAATGAATGTTATATCTACAAAAAGAAAAAAAAGTAATATCCAGTTAAATGTGCCACCAAATAAAATGCTTGCCCACATGACACTACACTAGGAATTTTTGGAACTGCATTAGGATTTAACGAAGAGGGGGGGGGGGTTAGGTTGTGAGTAAATTACAAACAACAAGTTTATGTTTTGTTAAATTAAACAAATCTGGTAATTCAATGATTCTTTATTCAACCTACTATTATTAAACTAGATAGACTAAACAAAGAATTAACATTTATGTTAGAATCGAATGGTTAGAAAAAGGCACAAGAAATCCCAAAAAATAGCTATCCAGTAGTAAATAAATTTACAATACGTAATATTTGTTACACAGGGTATACAATACTAATTAAAAAACTCAAGTTAATAAATCCAGAAATGTTCGTTATAATACAGGGTGTAAATAAATAAATTCAAGAAGTATAATAAGAATAATATATAGCAATAATAAAAGACTATTCGTATTATTTAATATTATTCGCATACTGTATTCTTCCTTAGTTTTATGTTAGGTTTGTCTTTAAAGATAACATATATAATTTTTTAGGTTTCTGTCTTAAAAATCATGATATCTAACAGACCAAGAATCGTATGATTTTTCACCGCTTCAAGTTCAGTCTCCTAACCGGAAAATCGCACAGCCATTTAGTTAAATAATCAAAAAAAGCAGATAAATTTAGCCATCTAGGAACCCAAATTGTAGAAAAGATCTCATCAGCCACATATAATAAATTTTCTATCGTCGCTTCACGCGTCAGTCGGACAGAATAAAAATACTAGCCGTTCAGCTAATGTTGCAAGTGATTTCGATTATATCAAAGTTTGGAAAGTATTGTAAATAGTTGGGTGGCATCACAATTCACTCCGTTTGGTATGAATGTAGATGTGGATAATTAGCTGAGAAGACATTATTCACAGCAGGATTGTAAGCGACCATTCGGTGTGACTGGTGGAAGCGTTATGCTAGTTGCGCTGCTTCCCAGAGTGAAATGTGAATATTGGTACTCAATTGAGGCACACATATGACTGGGGAGATATTAGAGACACTTAGAGATTGCGCAGTAGGAGAGACTTGACAAGCCTGTCCGAAAGGCAACGAGAACATGCAACTCAAGAATCACTAACTACGCAAGTGTCCCACATTTCGCCTCAGTCCTGCTTGTCACACTTAAGTAATACTATTCACAATTTCACACTGGGAAGTAGTGCGGGAAGCGCAAGCCTATCCCCGCCAAATACACCTGGAATGGAACGCTCCGAATGTCGTTCCAACGAACTATCCCCATTCGCATCCTCAGTCCTACGAAACGGACTTAAATAACCACAATACTTGGTATGCGAATCAGGTCGCTCAGACCAATTACTATCAAAGCAACCAGAGCCACGCGTCCTATCCTAATCAGGTTCTAAACGTAGATTACCATCACTACCAGGCATACCCTTATCAAAACGGTAGCCACTGGGGCAATCAGTACCCACACCCGGGGTACAGCGTTCCTACCCAGCAGCTCACAATCAGACAAACTCCAACAAGTAGCATATTGTTCCCTCCGGGAATAAGTTTAAAAACAGAGGTACCTGGACAATCTGCTTTGGAAAAGATGACGGAGGTATACTGTTCGCCTAACCTTCTGATTACGGGGAGTCCATTTATTCAACAAAACTCCTCGTCACCATTCGGACATGCAACTCAAGAATCACCGACTACGCAAGTGTCCCAGATCTCGCCTCAGTCGTGCGTGTCTCATTTAAGTAATAATATTCACAATTTCACACTGGGAAGTAATGCGGAAAGTATAAGCCCATTGCCATTATCAAAACAACCTGGAATTACCATTCCAGGTGGCGGGGATGGGCTTACGCTTACGCTTTCCGCACTACTTCCCAGTGTGAAATTGTGAAATGAGACACGCACGAAATGAGGCTGAGATCTGGGACAATTCTGTGTAGTTACATGTCAAATAATGACTGTTAAGGTCCGAACGGTGACGAGTCATTTGTTTCAAACAGGTGATCCGTACTCCGGTATATGCTACTTGTTGGAGTTTGTCTGATTGTGAGCTGCTGGGTAGGAACGCTGTACCCCGGGTGTGGGTACTGATTGCCCCAGTGGCTTCCGTTTTGATAAGGGTATGTCTGGTAGTCATGGTAATCTACGTTTAGAACCTGATTAGGATAGGACGCGTGGCTCTGGTTGCTTTGATAGTAATTGGTCTGAGCGACCTGATTCGCATACCAAGTATTGTGGTTATTTAAGTCTGTTTGGTAGGATTGAGGATGCGCATGGGGATAGTTCGTTGGAACGACGTTCGGAGAGTGCCGTTCCAGGTGTATTTGGCGGGGACGGGCTCACGCTTCCCGCACTACTTCCCAGTGTGAAATTGTGAATAGTTTTACTCAGTTCAGACAAGCACGACTGAGGGGAAATCTGGGACACTTGCGTAGTCGGTGATGTTTGAGTAGCATGCCCGACGGTGACGAGGAATTTTGCTTGAGTATATGTAGTCTGAGTCGTTGTATGTATGTCTGAGTATGTTGTTGTAACGTATATGTTGTCTACTTCAAGAGCAATAATAGTGGTGGTAGTCTATGTTTAACACTTGATAAGAATATGCGATTCTGCTTGCTTTGATTACTATCAAATACTTAAGTCAATTACTTCTGCCCTTCTGCAGCGTCAGCGACGTCCTCTTTGTCTCAACCATCGGCATCGACTTCTAGGTCTCAACTGTCAAGTTCCGGTTCTTTCTCACAACAGCCACAAGAACCATCGAGAGTATCGATTCCGACACTACCTGAAAGGCTTTCACTACCGTCAAATATACTGAGCCTCTCATATTACGTAAGTGTCGCAGATTTCCCCTCAGTCGTGTGTGTTCCAACTGAGTAGTAATATTCACAGTTTCACACTGAGAAGCTGTACATCTAGCATAATCTTTATTTATTTAAAGAAATACGTTTATCTAAAATTTTAATTAGTGCGACAATCGAGAGGTCTTGGCTGCGCTCTGTAAAGAGCATGACATTAAACCCAGAAAAAAAAACTTTAAAAAAGGGAATATCTGATCATCATCAGGTTAATTAGAGCCTATAATTTACAGGCAAATCATAATTTTTCATCATATGATGATCATTGTTGCCCGCCAAACACACCTGGAATGGTCGCATCCACATTCACACCCATGCCGAATGCATTTAAACAATGACAATATAATAATTATTATGAATAATATTTATGGTTCGGTATGAGTGTGTATGTGGTGCGGATCGTTAGTTGCAACGACGTTATTCGGCGCATGTTTGTACGCGACCATTCCAGGTGCGTTTGGCGGGGAGGGGGTTACGCTAGATGCGCTGCTTCCCAGAGTGAAATTGTGAATGATATTACTCAGTTGAGATACGCACGTCTGAGGGGATATCTACGACACTTGCGTAGTAGGAGAGGCTCAGCATATTTGACGGAGGTGAAAGCTTTTTGGGTAGTATCGGAGTCCATACTATCGATGCGTCTTGTGGCTCTTGTGGCAAAGAGGTGGAAGCTGACTGTTAAGACAAAAAAATCGATGGTTGGGACAAAGAAGAAGTCGCTGATGATGAGGAAAAGCGTCTCATTTTCTTAGATTTAATGTTTCCATCCTCTGCTTCGTGTTGCTGTTGTTGAGTACATACTTTAGCTCTACGGTTCTTAAAACTTATTTTTAATTCATTTATTTACACCCTGTATAATAATATAGTAATAATAACTGTTATCTGTTATTACACTCTCTTAAGATTACTCGTATTATTCCACATTACTCGCATACTTTATTCCTACTTTACTTTGTGTTGCTTGTCTTCAAAGATAAAATATATTTTTTGGATTTCTTGTTTAAAAATCATGATTTCCCGTGGGCAAAGAATCATGATGTTTCGCAGTTTAAAGTTTATTGTTCTAACCAGAAAATCGCACACCACTGTATGCACACCATTTAGTTAAATATCCAAAAAACAGATCAATTTAGCCAGTTACGAACCTAATTTTTAACATAAACATATTAGTTTGGTCACAAACTTTACTTATCTAAATCTAAATAAGTAGCCTTTAAGTTACCGGAACATAGCCTATAAAATAAAACCTTTTAGGTTACCCTGGAAGGACCACTATTTTTGACACTTTACTATTTTAACTCTGATTTCGGATCTGATGATTCCGAACAGTGGCTTTCTTTATTTAAAGAAATACGTTTATCTAAAATGTTAATTAGTGCGCCCATCGAGAGGTCTTGGCTACGCTCTGTACAGAGCTTGACATTAAAACCCAGAAAAAAAAACTTAAAAAAAAGGAATATCTGATCATCATCAGATTAATTAGAGCCTATAATTTAAGGCAAATCATAATTTTTCATCATATGATGATCATATACGCATCATGTGCGTTCGGGGTTTCTTTTTGCTTTGCCTGTGGTCCTCCGTTTTTCTTACGGGTTTATTTGTTGTAGGTATATTATTGTATTAAAAATGAAATTCTGATATTTCTGTTTAGTTATCTTTTACAGGGAGTGTGTGACACTGATGCCTTTGGCAATCAGTGAATCGGTTTTATAATCACGGTGCACTCCTTATTAGGCTATTAGACTATTAGTCAGCCAAAGTATGGTTTGTATTTTGTATATTTTGTATATTGGAGCCTAATAAAAAGATTTGATTTGATCATTGTTCTAAACCTCTCATGTACATGTCACTGCGTTATGTTTAATGTTTAATTCTGTTTCTAAAAGCAGTTATTTTTGTTTGAGTATATAACCTTGACTAACTTGATCTGTTATTTGGTGTAAAAACTAAAAACATCAATCGTTGGTCTTTGACAAAAACGGCTATATCTATGTAGATATGAGCTAATACATTTTCTTGGTGAACATATATTCATCTGATGTTCTTCAACTTCTTAATTTTTCCTCTAACGTTTTTATCTGGACAAATCATTGCATTTAAAAAATATTTTTAAATTGTTAAGCACAGACAATAAATATTTTGTAATAGACGACAATTCCGGATTATCGACAGTTTTGTATTTTTTACTTTCCCATGGCCTAAAATGATATGTACATATATTATTTACATTGTTATATACATGATGAAAACTCTTTATGATCAAGCGTGATTAATATGATAACATAAACAATTCTTATGAAAAATTACATGACAACTTTTTATTTGTCAGATCAAAGCCGTTGATCATAAAGAGTTTTAATTTCACAGATTCTAGTGATATTAAAAGATGTAACGTTAAACGTTCCAGATGTTAAAACCAAAAAGAATGGAGAGAGTAATGTAACGTTTTACGTTTTAAAAATTCAATTTAATGTTATATTGGTTAAATGTTATTTCGGGAGAAACACAAACATGTTACACGCTTTAGATTTTAAAGGCCACTATTAAATTGGAGAAATTTACAAATTGTATGTACAAAAGATTAACCGGGTGATCGTTTCTTTTTAGTGGATGAATTCCAATAACCTACTAATTTTTAGTCTAGTTCTTACTACGCATAGTCAAATAGACTTAGGAACAAAACTTTAAGTAAAATATTATAAAATGTTTTTGTATATAGATAAAGAATACTCGTAAGCATCGAGGCAATAAATATGAATTATATTATGTACAGGGTCATTCAAATTTATATTAGATAAAAAATATAAATAAAAAAATATGGTTATTAATAGCTGAAAGCTTTATCCAAAAGTTTCGTGATCAGGCGTGATTAGCGTGATAAAAGACAAACAATTACTATGGAAAATTCCATAAGAATTGTTTTTATCTGTCAAAGTCTAATCCGCCTGGTCATAAAATTTTCGGTAGTACGATGTATTATTAAAAGGTAAAGGTTTTATACAAAAGTTTCATGATCAAGTGTGATTAACGTGATAAAAGATAAACAATTACTATGGAAAATACCATGAGAATTGTTTATATCTGTCAAAGTCAAATCCGCCTGGTCATAAATTTTCCGGTAGTACGATGTATTGTTAAAAGGTAAAAGTTTTATCCAAAGGTTTCATGATCAAGTGTGATTACCGTGATAAAAGGCAAATAATTACTATAGAAAATTCCATAAGAATTGTATTTATCCGGCAAAGTCAAATCCGCCTGGTTATAAAATTTGCGGTAGTACGTTGTATTGTTTAAAGCTGAAAATTTCATTCAAATGTTCATGATCAGGCGCGATTAGCGTGATAAAAATAAACCATTAATATGGAGAATTTCATGAGGATTATTTTAATCTGTTAAAGATCAAATCCGCTTGGTCATAAATTTTTCGGTAGTACGGTGTATTATTAAAAACTGAAAATGCCATCCAAATGTTCATGATCAGGCGTGATTAGCGTGATAAAAGATAAATATTTACTATGGAAAATTCCATGAGAATTGTTTATATCTGTCAAAGTCAAATAAAAAACTGTAATGCTGAATATTTCAGATTTTAAAGCTTACTATTAAAATGAGAAAGCAGCATTTACTGGGCTATTTTTTTTTAAATATACAGGGTGTCCCAGAAATAAGTGTAAGTATTTTAACAGGTAGTACAGTTGAACCCCAAAAACACGCCTATGAGGTTTTTTCGCGAACTTTTTTTTGAAAACTTTGAAATTTTTTTTGTTTTTATTTAAAAAAAAATAATTTCTTGATAATATGGCAACATAAGTAGTAGATTAAATTTACAAGAAAGAAAATCCAGAAAAGATCCAGTGGTTCTCAAAATTTTAGTAAAAAATATTTTTTTTTTGAAAATTTTCAAAGTAAAATAACTCCGATATTTTGGACTTATTTGAAAAACGATAAAGAGAAAATATGTTTATTTTATCGAGATCTACCACCCCTTAAAATACTTGCACTTATTTCTGGGTCACCCTGTATATCTGAATAATCCAAACTTTTCAGGATTATGTACGAGTCAAGATTTTAGACTATGCAGTAGAAAGAACAGAAATTTTAATAAAATGTATGAAATAAACTGATGTAAACAAAAAATATATAAACAAAATTACAAATTGAAAAAATGGTCAAAATGATTTATGACGAAACATGCTTCTCAAAATGACAGCGGTTTTTTAACTGTCTTAGTCAAAGCATATTTGATCATATAATATTTTGGTGTCGTGTGGTACCTAATTGCTATAGACACTGTAATATTTACAAAAATAAACGGATTTTTCCGTTCGTTTCATCCTATATACATATGATACAAAATATTACTATTAAAAATGACAATCAGCTTTTGTCAGTGTTCTATCAATCACGTTGCGTCAGACAAAAATACTATCCATTCACTAATGCTGCATGTGATTTTGGTTATCAAAGTTGGGATAGCATTGTGAGGTGCTGGGTGGCACGCTGTACCCCGGGTGTGGGTGAATATTACCCCAGTGGTTTCCGTTTGGATAAGGGTAAGCTTGATAGTGATGATAATCTACATTCAGAACCTGATTAGGATACGACCCGTGGTTCTGGTTATTTTGATAATAATTGGTCTGAGCGACCTGGTTCGCATACCAAGCATTATGGTTGTTTAAATCAGTTTGGTAGGTTTGAGTATGTGCGTGGGGATAGTTCGTTGGCACAACATTCGGAGCGTGGTTGTACACAGCCATTCCCGGTGTCGTAGGCGGGGATGGGCTTACGCTCCCCGCACTACTTCCCAGGGTAAAATTTTGAATAGTATTGCTTAGATGTGACACGCATGACTGAGGCGAAATCTGGGAGACCTGCGTAGTCGGTGAGCCTTGTGTCGCATGTCCGAATGGCGATGAGGAGTTTTGTTGAATGAATGGACTCCCCGTTGTCGGTAGGTCAGGGCTGCAACCATACACCTCCGTCATCTTTTCTAAAACAGATTGGCCAGGTAAATCTGTTTTTAAACTTGATCCCGGAGGGGACGATATGCTGCTTGTCGGCGTCAGCATATTTGACGGGGGCGAAAGTTTTTTCGGTAGTATGGCAGTTGAGGCTACTATCGAGGCTTCTTGTTGCGGTTGTGGCAAAGAAGCGGAAGTGGACGGTTGAGACACAGAAGTCGACGGTTGCGACAAAGATGATGTTGCCGATGATGCGGAAGGGCGTCGCATTTTCTTCGGCTTGTTCCTCTCTGCCTCGTGTTGCTGCTGTTGCGTACGGGCTTTGGCTCGTCGGTTCTTAAACCATACCTGAAAGAAAACACACTATTTAGATGGATTCTTAAAGACTATAGAAACATTTAATGAAATCTAGAGCTAAACATAACTAAAGACACTATGTAAAAAGAAATAAAATGTTGACTGATTTAAGATCGTTTTATAGAGATACTAATGCTAATACTATGTAATATGCTGTTCAAGTATAGCCACAAAATACACATAGATTCATATTCCACCTCAAAGAAAACCATCAAATACAAAACGACAAAAAATATATTAGTTGTAATATTATTAAAACTTCAATTTATGCAGACCTTAATTTATGACAATTTGGGAAAAGGTAAGACAAAGTGTATGCTGAACATAGATTTAGGAAGAACAGATATCACATTTTGCATTTTAACCCGATCAAACAATCGGAGGTTGACTACGTACTGTAAAAACCAACTGAGATAGAGAAAGCGACATTGCCACATCTCAAATTTGCGCCTGTCTACTTAGTTTGATTTGCAGAAAAGGTGACTTTAAAACCTTCACCGGATATCAATAAATCTCAATTTTTTAATTAAATTAATAGTTTATTTTTAAAGAAGCATGCGTAATAATATGTTATTAACCAGAGGATATATGCGTTACTATTAAAGGACATGTTTACTGTTTAATGTGCTGAAACGTCTAGAACTATTGGCAACGTCGCTGCTAGTCTTACAGAATGAAATGAGCCGTCCGTCCCACCACCCCTCGCGACGGCCCTTGGTCCGTTATAGCGTACTACGTTTAGCTTACGGTATGTTTGAAGTCGGAATCAAGTTCGAAGTGAACTTTTCAGTGTTTTTCAGTAGTTTTTGCTTTTGTTTAACGTACTTTTGAATCTGCGAATTTTCAATATGGTACGACAGTGTCAAATGTGTGGAAAAATAAGCTCAAATTACCCGAATTTGTCTTTTCACAGGTAGGTATTGTTTCCGCCGCGCCGTAATCGCCATACATAGGCGTCTCACAAGGGAGCCTCTCACAATTAAAATAATTTCTAATTATATTTGTTGAATTTTGAGCTATTAAAACAAGAACGTAGTAGCCGGTAATTGAATTATAATTCGTCTCAATTACTACTTAACTCTTGTAGATCATAACAAATTTGAATATAAACGTTGCATTTGAAACTTTATTATAAGCCAGAAAGTGACATTTTTTTTTTTCTTAAAATTGCGTCATATTTTGGTCATTATATACGATATTCTAAAGGAATTTTGCTCAACAAATAAACAAAGGTGTTTACCCGCCCTTTTTTTACATTTTATTGCATTATCTGCCCCTTCGGCCTCGTTTAAACAATTTTTTACCACCGTACAAATACCTCTCCTAGAGTTATTTGTACGGTGTGTTTACCTTTTTTAGAATGGGACGAACTGTAAACAATTCTTAGGCTACTAGTTTTATACATACCTATATACAGTGTGACCCAGGCCCCCAAAAAAGCTTTATACCTATTACGTTTTTGGTTTTTATTCCATTTTTTTACATAAAATCGGGGCCATTGTAACGCACATTTTCAAAATATTTTTGTCAACATACAGGGTGATTCAAACCGCAATACATATGCTTAATACAGTTCATGAAGATTGGGACATTTAACTAAAATTTGATTGTCTGATGAAGCTACCTTTAAAAGTAATGGATTTGTAAATAAACGTAATATTCATTATTATGCGACAGAAATCCCATACTGTAGCACACAGATTTGATACTTTTAATGATAAATGCCTTCTATTGAGAGACTAAAAGGTAATTGCCTCGTATCAGGGCCATCATAATACAAGAAGAAGACCGAAAGTTAAATCTTGTCTTATATTTTTAAAAAAACACAATTTTCTCATTAAATATTGATTTTGGGTATAGAAAGTTATTAATAATAAACATCTATTACACAGTACTTTACAGGTAGCTATCGATTGCGAACTAACTAAATCGTTACTAATTACTAATTTTAAAAAGTTCTTTTTAAGATCAAAAAAGGTAAAACTAAAACCTAAATTATCATTTGAGATTAAATGGGAAGTTCTAAATAATGTTGCCTATTTTAAACAAGAAAAAATTATTTATAAGTTTTATAACATCTCTAATTAAATTTAGACGAAAATAATATTTCTGTTTGTTGTAGGTAATTTTCTCAGGGAAAATACGTAAATAAAAATGACTTTTTAAGTCAAAAAAAGTCAAAAGGACAAGTTATTCCAAAAAAGGACTGTCCTTTTCAAAAAAGGACAGGTGGCAACCCTAGGTATTTCTGGAATGGAAATTTAATGGCAAATCTACAACTTTGGTTTGAAAATATGTTCCGGCCATCTATGTTTACAAAAATGTCTAAAACGTGCTTTACCATTGCCTCCATATTCTGAAAAAAAAATTGAAAGAAAAGTCACCAACCACAAACCTAATATAGAACTGTTTCGGAAGCCTGAGTCACCCTGTAAATATTCAAAAGTAACTGAAAGTTTATATAGAATTAACTGAAAGTTTAAATTGAAAATCGACGTTGGAGCGATTTTCGAAAACGACCTACTAACGTTTCAACATAAGTATATGTGGGATATTAATTATATTATTATATTAGACCTTATAACAAAACTCACCTGACGAAAAAGTGTTAATGTAGTATATTAATATGGAGTAAACATTTTACTAATTACTTTACTTTTACTTTACTAATTAAATTCGTTCCAAAAAACGATACGCCACTGGCCATTAAAACAATCCAAATGAGCCTAGTTGCCGGGGTCGAAAATTTTAGACTTCTCTGTCTCTTCTGTCCTTGTTTGACACATTGGAATGTTTGATACACTACCAACGAGTATTTATGAATGAGATGTTCGGTCTATATTTATAATGTCTTTGATGCTGAACTATTTACAGTTTAGCCAACATATCTTGACTGTGCGCGATCAACTATCAACTCGTTAACTGTCTAACTGATAAAGAATACTCGTAAGCATCGAGGCAATAAATATGAATTATATTATATGTACAGGGTAATTCAAATTTATATTAGATAAAAAATATAAATAAAAAAATATAGTTATTAATAGCTGAAAGCTTTATCCAAAAGTTTCGTGATCAGGCGTGATTAGCGTGGTAAAAGACAAACAATTACTAAGGAAAATTCCATAAGAATTGTTTTTATCTGTCAAAGTCTAATCCGCCTGGCCATAAAATATTCGGTAGTACGATGTATTGTTATTTGTTAAAAGGTAACGGTTTTATCCAAAAGCTTTATGATCAAGTGTGATTAGCGTGAAAAAAGATAAACAATTACTGTGGAAAATACCATGAGAATTGTTTATATCTGTTAAAGTCAAATCCGCTTGGTCATAAATTTTTCGGTAGTACGATGTATTGTTAAAAAGTAAAAGTTTTATCCAAAAGTTTCATCGTCAAGTGTGATAAGCGGGATAAAAGATAAACAATTACTATGGAAAATTCCATAAGAATTGTTTTTATCTGTCAAAGTCTAATCCGCCTGGCCATAAAATATTCGGTAGTACGATGTATTGTTATTTGTTAAAAGGTAACGGTTTTATCCAAAAGCTTTATGATCAAGTGTGATTAGCGTGAAAAAAGATAAACAATTACTGTGGAAAATACCATGAGAATTGTTTATATCTGTTAAAGTCAAATCCGCTTGGTCATAAATTTTTCGGTAGTACGATGTATTATTAAAAAGTAAAAGTTTTATCCAAAAGTTTCATCGTCAAGTGTGATAAGCGGGATAAAAGATAAACAATTACTATGGAAAATTCTATTAGAATTGTTTATATCTGTCAAAGTAAAATCCGCCTGGTCATAAATTCATATTCCACCTCAAAGAAAACCATCAAATACAAAACGACAAAAAATATATTAGTTGTAATATTATTAAAACTTCAATTTATGCAGACCTGATTTTATGACAATTTGGGAAAAGGTAAAACAAAGTGTATGCTGAACTAATTACAGTTTAGCCAACATATTTTGACTGTGCGCGATCAACTATCAACTCATTGACTGTCTAACTGATCGACTCATTAACAACTCGTTAAGATTCTGACTCATGGTGATCGTCGACGGTCATGTCGTCTAAGAGCGCTTTCACACACAATGGCAAAATCGGTGCCGGTGTCGATGCTGAAATCGATTACAATATAAATAAATTAGCTCCTTCACATACACTCCAATCCAGTAAAATAGTCCTGCGGACGGCAAATGCAATATAATTAAATACAACTCTCGGAACTTGTGCAAATCCGGCGCCGGATCCGGCACCGATTTTGCCGGTGTGTGCGCAAGCGCACTAACGGTTTATTCCACTCACCCGGCGATGACCGTGATGAATTCACCTTTCAGTGACATGCGTCTGATTTCGTCGACCTGATTGTTATGTTTTAATTGTTTAATTATTAATGTTTTTTAAAAACACATCTAAATAGACGTCATGCAGGTAACTGATCCCTTACCCCTTTCAAATTGGCGCATAAGCGAAAGTCGGCATAAATTGAAAAGTCTTGACAATATTAGCCAAATATTTAGGTTTTCAAATATTCATATTAAAGAATATATATATATATATATATATATAAATTATTTTAAAAAATATTTCAACATTGATGGAACAAAGATCATAAAATAATAATGAGAAAGAGTAAAATCAAACGTTACGGTTAGTCATATCATTCATAACTCAAAAACTGGACCAATATTAATATTTTCTGATTTGTTGACCGAATAACTATTAAAATATCGGAAAAATTCACGGAAAAAAATTATAGAAAAAATTTATTTATAAACAAATTAGGTTTGGAAATCCACCATCTTCCGCAATTGATAACACTGTAAATCAGTGACATACTAGACATTGTAGAATAGAAATTTAACGGAAAATAGAAGGAAAATTACAGGAAGTTCAAATCTAGGAAGAGATTTAAATATATAGAAAATACTTGAATTAGTCAACCGTACAACAAGATTGATAAAAGGAAAAACTCTTTAGTGTAAGGCGGTGCGTAGTTAGCCGGGTCAGCTAATATTAATATAAAATTAAAAGGACTTCTCTTTTCCTATAGACTATTCCAGAATGACAGTCACTGACAGGTCGGCCATATTTGCTGGGAGGCACACAAAATAATTCATTTTCACGTTGTCCATATGTAAACATCTTATTCCAAGGTTCAAACGAAGTTAAAACAGCCTCATTTTTGTTCTGTTATTAAGTGTTCAATGCGTGATAATGTCTTATTTGTCCAAATTCCTGCTGATTTGACTAACAGAGGAGATAATTTAAATGATTTATCTAAAGTTCAAAGAGAAGAGTAGCTAAAAGGGGTAAATGCTTAAAACGAAGGCCCCTGTATGAAAGCGATTTTAAAAACAAACGAGTTCGAGGCACTGGTGAGTCCGTTTCTCAAAATTATAATTTATTGAGTTTACAATTAGCGCATGTTGCTATAAAAGATGAAAATCGACTAATGAATTTTCATAATCCTCCAATCATTAATCAATTTTATTCAATTTAAATAATCTGAGATAGAAGACCATAAGCCTAAATATATGACGAGGATTGCACTTCTGGAAGACCAGCCAGTGTCATATAAAATATATACTAATAAATGTAAGTTTATTTAAATATAATACGATTTAAAAAAAATATTTTGAATTGTATAACTCTTCATTTATAAAGTTTAAATATTATAAATTTTAAATAATATGTGAAACATCAATCCATGAGTTAAACCTGGATGAAAAGCATAACCACTTCACATAAAACTGTTTAATATTATTTTTCTACCAGTGATCTAGTATTACTTCAACTAGATCAATACCAGGAGACTTTGTCATCTGTAATTCTGCCTCAATTCTGCCTCATAAAAATACCCCTTAATTAAGGAAGCTGAACAAAATAGACAAAGAAAATAAAGTCCTCCTACTCTGGGTGCCCGCTCACCAAGCGATAGAAGACAATGAAAAAGCAAATGATCTAGCTAGAAAAGGAGCGCACACTCCACTAACTGGACCAGAACCATTCTGTTTTCCAAGCGGAAACCAACTAAAGGCGGAACTGAAGAACCTAGAAGACTCCATCCGTAACCTGGAATAGGAGTCCTCCAACCTAAGACACTCGAAAAAGTTCGTCAGAACTTACGACTTAATTTTTTTTCTTCGGATTGTCACGGGGTTTCTAACAGGACACTGTCTCCTCAACGAACACCTCAGTACGCTGAAGCTGAGGAACGACGGCGAATGCAGATTCTGTGGGGAAAATGGGTAAACACCAGAACGTCTTATCACTGACTGCGCCGAGACGACGACCGTTCGCCATGAACTTTGGTACGGCTGATGTCTAAGACGGAGAACTGGCCCCTGTGGAGCCGTCTCAGATACTGGCTTTTGTTAAAGCCCTGAGACTCTTTGATGAGTTATAACTCGTTATAACTGAAGAAAGGGGAACACACGATAGATCTTTAAGGTAGCGGTGATTAACTCGTCTCCTAAAAATTCTACATTCTACAAACCCCTTAATTGGTTTATCTTCTACTGATTCTAGGACAATTAAAATTGACAATTAAAGGAAATTGAGATTTAAAGGAAATTAAGAATTAAAGAAAATATGTCTACCGTGCTGGCAACTGTTACTTTTGGGTCGGCATTTACATGTGTGGAAGTAAATCGCATAGGGATCTTATTAAGTCGGAGTGAGAGAAATGCGACCGACCGACGCGACGCGCGACGGTGTGCTGTTGCGGCGTTGCCGATACGCCTTTCCCTATCAAGTAAAGTAAAATCACGATCGCAAACCGCTTATTTTTAAAAGACTTATTTTTTTCAAGAGATAACTAGATAAAATCATTAGACATGTTTCTGAGCATCTGAAATGGAATTATAAGGATATCGTTAGGGTGTCATTTTTTTTAAAACGAGAAAACCTCAGTAATCGCGATAATTTAAAAACTCAACTTTTTAACACATAACCGGCCATAACTCAAGAACCACTTAGATATTGAAACTTTTTTTATTTTCAAGATCGGATATTTTACAATATGTTTACATAAGAAAAATTCGATAAGGCTGTTTTTTCCATTCAAAAATTGTAAACAATCCATCCATTTACTTTTAGAGCATAGCAATTTTCAGCAATCGTGTAATTTTTTTATTGATAAAGATTTTCACATACTGTCTACAAAGAAAATAAAGCAGAAATATTAACAAAGTTCTTGAAAAAACTACAATCTATTATTTGTAATAGATTTCGAGATATCGATTTTTGAATTCAGAGTTCTAATAGCGCGACCACTATCAAACACCTACTCAATTCCACTTATTTTTACCAAAAATGCAAGTGTTTCTAGCTTGCACTTAAAAAAATCAAGCTATAGGAAAAATTACAACAACTCGTTAAAAAATAAACATATTAAGTATCACGAGACGTAATTAAATCGTGAAGCTGAACGCATGACGTACACCTTTCCCTAGAACTTTACGTACTGACAGAGATATTGATTACAAGTGATTGCGGTCGACCGGTCGACCGGTCAACTGCGACAAATCACTTGTGTCTAGCCCTAGCAAGCAACTATTAAACCCGACCAATCACGTTAGAGTTTTTGACAAACACAAATGAATTAACACCCTTCAAATAACCACGCTGACCAACCTGATTGGTCAAGCTTAATAGTTGACTGCTAGGGCTAGACACTTCTCGACAAATCTGCTATATCCCCTTCCACGTCTCTTAGCGATGTGCACAGTTTCTCGGTTTATTTCATACGTTTGGCAACGTGTTTACTGTCCTCTCTTTTTTCAGTACATTATAAACGCATTGTACTCTTCTTACATACGGAAATCTCGACCCAAGACTAACCTTTGCCAGCCCTTAGTATAACGCTAAAAAAGACTAAAAACGCAATAAGATGAATGCAAACCAATGGTTTATATACAGTTGTATGCCTGCCAGCGAAAATGGCGGATCTGTCAAAGTCACGTGTTCTGGAATTGTCTGTATAACTTAACCTAACCCCAAAATTCATCCCATAAACAAACATACCGACCACCGCGACTCATCGTCGTCATCATCTTAAAAAGTCAAAGATGCCGGAAGGAGGAAAAAAACGACTCTAAGCCGAGATTAGCGCGGACTAACTCCGTAATACTTGGCCCCGCGCCGCGCCGCGCCGCCCTTTGCCATTCCCCCTGTATATAATAGTTATTTCATAGGGGGAGCGAGCGAACGAACAAGCGAGGAGGCGGGGTGAAACGACCCCTGTTAATCCGCAGCGCTAATGGAAAACAACCCCGGCACCGGTCCGTTCCGACTCATTGTGTTATTGTATTGAATAAAATATATACAGTTATCCCGGCCCCGATTGAAACAGGGGACCGAAGAGCGGTCCTTATACAGCGCGTTTCGCAAAATAAAAGCTGTCGTCGCTAGTGGAAGACTTTGCGAGACACAATAGCACAAAAGCTATTGCCTATACGTGGCGAAGGTTGCTTTAGCAATAATTTTGTTACATACAATTTTTCGTTTGTTATAATTGCTTTAACTTCTCGTCTTCTCACAGTACTATGTTCTATACAAAGGTGGCCTCTCATTTATTTGTCATACCTATAGATCATATCCATATACATATAACTAAATATACTCAGTGTTCCCTATTTAACCCCGTGAAACATAACTCAGCTTCATATTAATGCTACATAAGTCTATTTCACCCATATATCGATTGAATTGTGATTGCGCCAAATTCCGATTGATTGTTATTTTAGTTCTGTTTGGATTACTTTTGATTTGTGCGCGTAAAATAGTAATTTTGTTTAGTTTATTGTTTCCAACTATTTTCTGATATTTTTCCAACTCCATGATAATGTGTTATAAATAATAAAAATATAAATAAAATTTAAGAAAAAAAAAGGTTAGGTAAAATGTCAGTCAACCACTTCCCTTTAAAAACACCGACCAATGAAAACTTCTTCATGTAAGTGCTTCTTCTGCATGTGCAGGTGCAGTTAAATGAATATCCGGGTGAAATAGACTTATGCAGAAGTCCATACTTCTCTTTCACTGTTTGGGCTTCACTTTTTAGAGATTAGACTGAGTATATTTAGTTATATGTATATGATCATACCAAATAACATTTTAGTCACGTGATTAAGCTTGACCGGCACAGCGTTGCCGGTTGCCAACTTTTACATATTTCCTTTTAATTAAAATATTTTAGGAAACAAAAATTAATTAATTGTAAATATATAAGCAGTTTTTATTTACATCAACAAAACTCACCTTCCTAACAGCACATAAGCAACGCAAAGGACCATTATTACCGCGTTTCCGTTCGAAATATTCTAGTAAGGATGCGATGAGTTTTTTACAGCGGCCGTTAAGCTGCTTTAGCATCTTGTACGCTTCGCACTATAAGCTCTTCTAAACAGAACAATTTTTGAGTGCTAGTACAAAATTTTAAGCAAATACATCTATAGTACAATATTTAAACTATTCAAAATATCAGTAAATAAATATGACATTTTTTACAGCGGAACTACCACCTGCATCGCCAGCGAGAGATTTAAATTCCAGTTAGTCAGCCTGGCACCGAATATGTACCAATGAATTTAATAATCGCGCCCTCGATGCCGTAACTAAAAGTTCATTTGGTATCAGTAGTACTATAATGCGTGTCAATAGTTGTTATGAGCTGGTCTATAATATATAGCCTTGCATTTTTGCGGTTTTTTTTATCTACATCTCATTTTTCTTAGATAATAATTAGGAAAATAACGAAAACTCTTTACATATTTGTTCAAGCCGAATTTTGTCGAAAAATCACCATGCAATCAGTGAGATCGAAAACTGTGATGGACCGCGCCGAGAAGCTGCGCCAAGTCGGGCTACTTTGTGCTGGTGCCAGACCCCAGCAATGTTGTGAACAGTCAAGAAGCAGATAGACTCGCCAAAGAGTGAGGGGGCCAGGGGAGAGGCCATGGCAGATGACCCACCACTTGCTTGTGACGATCAACACAGTGAAGGAAGCTATAGGAACTACCATCAAGGCGAAGCTGCAAGAGACGTGGCAACACCGTGAGGACTGCGCTACAGCTCGAAGACTGTGGCCAGTGGTAGATCGTAAAAAGACAAAAAAACTAGTCGAGCACTAAAAGAACCTAGTCGCACAATTGTAGGTGTCATCACTGGAAACTGCCCTACGGGGGTAAACCTTGTAAGATGGAAGATTTCCATCGACGACTACTGCAGAGAATGCGGAGAGGAAGAAGAAACCATAGAGCACCTGCTGTGCCACTGTCTGATACTGGAATACGGACGCTTCAGGGCAAGGTTTATTGGAGGGACTAGAGGAAGCAGCAGAAGCCAACATCAGCGACATCGGGAATATTTAGTGTAATAATGTTCAATGTATTAGTTATACGATACCTACACACATCGATGATAATTTTGGCGAGGTTCCTTAAAGGGGTGGTAGCGAAATTTCCGGTTCAGAGAAACAGTTCCGGTTCTGGAAACCTTAGTAAACACGATTGCGTGTATTCTCGAAAATAGAAAGTTAAGTGCCTATATAGATTCTGAAAAATGGGGAAACTATGGAGTAGACATTCTACCTGCCCAGCTGGAAACGGGACCAGTACTGAATTATTCAGAATAAATATTTTAAACTTAATGAGTATAAGTGTCATAGTACCGTCGTACACTCGCCGGCACGAAAAACGGGCACCTTAAAATTTTGATTTATTTTAAAATTTAATATACCGGGTGCGTCTCAAAAGTGGCTCACCCCTATAACCTTTTTATTTTTTTAGTTAAAAAAACGAGATTTGGTATGTTAGTATATGATATAAATTAGGATTGATTGACGTATTCAATTGTTTTCGGTCACTTCCGGTTTCACCGGAAATGACTACAACTTTTGATTTTTAAATAGCACCCCCGGTATTTTATTACTTTATTCGATAGAAAATGTCACTCTGAATAGAATGACATATCATGTGTCAACTTTTGACATTTTCGCATATGATTTATTTGAAATTACAACTTGCGGTTCGTAACGAAAATTTGACTTGAAATACCAAGTGTGTGGTATCAAATTATTCGTAAAAAAATGCTTTTTCCAAATATGCTAATGAGCTACCCTCGTTCTATTTGGAAAAACTGAGATATGATTAAAAATACGATTTGAGCATTTTCTAACTGGCCAGTATGCACGAAGTACAGTGCAGTCACTTCCTCGATACAAGTTCACTTGCTACACATCCAGGAACCTTCGTTTGAGAACTTCGAATCGAGACGATCGACTAATCGTAAGTTTAGATAACCCGCCGTTTTCTAGTTTTCCAAATTTATAATGAATTGCACTTAAGGAACGTACATGTAAGTGAACAGACTGCAAAAAGAAAATTCAACGAAGCAAATCTTATGTCAAGAAGGCCTGCTTCGGGACCACAATTTACTAAGTCTGTTGACTAGGACCAAAAGCAAAGGCATAGTTTTAATGTAAAATTACGAAAAAGTGTTAGTGTCTTCTTCAAAAGAATAACTCCCACAAAAATAAAGCTATTGAGATGAACAAAAAAGAACTATCGAGAAAGGATGTATAAAAGAAGTTTTAAATTCCTTGCTGTCTTAATATATTCCACAGGGTGTTTCAAACTTTCACCAAAATATCAACATTTTGTTTGCTCTCTCGTATAATCGATAGATGAAAAATTTTATTTTTAATTATTTTTAATTTATAATGAGATAATAAAAAGTCAAATAACTTAGCTACATATTGCTCAAAAATATAATCAAAATCGGCTAAAAACTTTAAAATACATGGAAATTTTAAGGTGGGATTTTCGTGCCGGTGAATGTGTATAGCTATTTATGTTAAAACGTTAAGTTTTACAGATGAAATATTTTTTGAGTGTTTTCTAACATTGCCATGTTCCTTGATAACGTTGTCAGCATCTCATATTTATTATTATTGTTCTTAATTTTTATTCTCATCGATGGCCGATACCTTTTTTTATTTACAATTTGACACAATTACACTGTATTATTTGATAAATATCCTGTATATTTTTGAATCCCTAGATAGATGGGCCTGCGAAGAAGGTGAAGTAAAGAGGGTGGTCGATTTTTTATAAAAGCAAGGGATTAACTTCTGCCCGTTTTTTTCTTTCTTTTTCTACTTCAAAATTTGAAATGTTCCATTTCGACGTTCGAAAGAAGGGATGATTGCAATCGAATTGGTTCCTTAAGGGAGGGCAATATTTTTGTGCCGGGTCCCTTAACGTCCATCCACCTAGTTGCAGCTTTTTATTTTTTCCTGTATATATAATCCGGGTTTTGTTATTGGGCTTTATTTTTCGATTGTATTGTCCAATGAACTTTCGAAAATATAGCATCTGACATCGAACTACAGAAATTATTTGCAATGTTTCCCTTATTTTTAACATAACATTATGATATCTTGAGTCTAAGTGGAACTAAAAGACAAATCTAATACAAAGTTTTATCCAAAAACTTATAAACTTATAAAATTTAGTTAAAATTATAAAAATTTGATAGGCAAAATTAGCAGAAAGCATTAGGTATTTATAAAAATGGAATTAAAGATAGCGTTTGTTGTTATGGCAACCATGTTGTTATACAGCATATTATACAGTATTGATATAAACAAAAGCTTGACAAAAGTAAAATTATTTCAAAGGTTTTTTTAAAAAAAAAACACGGAAAATGCAAGAATATGATGATGGTATTCCTCAAGAAAGGAAGTTAGGTTAGGTCAAGAAGCAACTATGAAGATGTTATGTGGTCGTATTTTTTAAATATCAAGAAAAAAATCGTAATTTCGTCCATGTGGTCAAATTATTCAATGTTAAAAGCTGCTTTATAAGTCTACAAAAACATAGATGATACTGGGAAATATGATTAAAAATTTCGTATTTCTAATTTCAGTATTCCTCGAGTGAAACATAAACAGGGTGATTCAAGCTTCCGAAAAAGCTCTGTAAGAGGTTTTTGGTTTTCAATTTCATTTCAATTTTTGTAGAGTATGGGAGCAATGGTAACGCACATTTTGGAAATATTTTTCAAACCGATATTTTATTAGAACATTTTTTGAATAGATAGCGTTTATTATTAAAACTACAACAAAGTAAGGTTTTTTAACAAAGTAGAAACACCTTTTAATTAATCCAATAATCAATTTTAAACGTGACAAATTAATAAATATTATTTATTATATTGGAGTAGCTTAAAATATTTTTTAAGCGAGAAGAAGTTATCATCAAAGATATCCAGATTTAAGGGCACCACAAGTATCCGTACTCAAAAAATCAAAACAAAGATTTGATAGTACAGGCAATGTGGATTATACTAAAATATATTAGATGTTGTATAAAAGAAGAGAGTAAGCTGAATGTACTATTATTATTAGGAAAAGAAAATCGTAATGCTTCCTCTCCAGAAACATCGGCTCAAACCGACGTTTCTCAGAGTAGGGTTGCAATCTTTATCAATTGGAACTACATCAAGGTCTAAATGACTATGAATAGAATTAATTCCGCAATGCATATACTTAATACAGTTCATGAAGATTGGGGCATTTAACTAAAATCATATTTTGCTATGAAGCCAACTTTAAAGGTAATGGATTACTAAATAGGCGTAATATTCAATATTATGTGACAGATAGTCCACACTGTAGTAAATAGGTATGACACTATAAATGATAAACTCAGATATTGTCTTATTGAAAGAGCGAAAGTCAGATATTGTTTTATATATGCCAAAAAAAAATTTCTCATTAAATATCGATTTTAGGTATAGGAAGTGCTGAATAAAACACAAACAAAATAATCAAAACCTTATAAACCTTATGTTTTTAAAATAGTGGAGAAAAATACAACATTTAGTTTTGATTCGCCCTGTATATATCAAACAAGATTGCAAATTTTGGTAGACCGAATTTTGAAGAAGACACTATTATACAGTAGGTACTTCCTTTTCAGTGGGTACTTTCCTGTTAAAAATTTTTAAAATTCTTTCGAATTTAGAATTTTAAAAGGGATATATATATATTTTAGTACCTATCTATCAAAGAATGAAATCGAAATAATAATACCATAGAAACGCCTTTTGATTTTTAGGAAATTTTTTAAATATTTCCATGTTTTTTTTTTTAATTTCCTCTAAAACGGTATGGAAACTTATAAAAAACAAGGAAATTATTATAAAAACAAGGAAAACTATAAACGCAAGTATAACAAGCAAAATTCTTTACTAAAAATACATGTCAGTATTAAAAAAGTTTTTCCTCTTGTCAAGACAATCCAGGGACATACTGTATATTGCCAAAAATATTTTCAGACTGTACTTTATCATTCAACCAAAAACGTAATATAAAGCTTTTTTGGAAGCCTAAATAAAATTACTTTAACCAATGACTAAAAAATACCAGGATATGTAACGCCCATATAGGAGCTGCAGCAGAATTTGTTACGTTAGACGCCATCATAATAGAGCCTACGGATGAGTCACCACCTCGTCAACGGCGACAATTTTAGCGATTTTTAATAATTTTTGTGTGTAGTGAACTTTGTTTAAACTTTATTACAATGGTGATGTGTTCAGCTTTCAAGTGTAAAAGCCGCAATGATAAGAAACAGCCAGGAGTTGCGTTTCAGAAGTAAATAAACAGTCCACTCCGCCTTTTTAGCGTTTTCTTATTGAATTTGCTAATTATTTTTCTGATACTATATATACTTGATATGTGCTAATCGTCGATACTAGTTTTGAACCTTTTGTTAGTTTTATTTTTGAACATTTTAATAGTTTTTTTTCGTAATTAATTAGTAAGATACCACCGCCTACACCATAGGCCTAGTTAAAACATTTATCAAAAATATAAATATCCCTTTAAGCAGCTAAGTTAAGAAAAATATATGGCCACGGCACTGTTTGGAGCCATGGTAACAATTTGGTCTCGGGTGTTATATGTCCTTGGATTCTTCAGTCGTTGCTTTAAACTCTTGATATGAATAGATAAAACTACCATTATTGTATGATGTAGATAAATTATATTTATTTCTGAAACCACCAGAAAAAATTAAAATGAAATGATTTAAATCTGATGATTTTTTCATTTGCTATTAATTTAACAGATTATAGGTAGATTTAAATATATTTCCTATCATCAGAAGAAAAATCAAATTAATCAAATGAAGTTTAAAATCGTAAACCAAAAGGTGTATTATTTTAAATACTCAAATGTAGATCATTATTGGTTAAATAGAAAAACTTAATTTCTCATTGTGTTTTTTGTCTATTAATTGTAATTTTTTAGAAAAAAATGGCTCGAACTTCCATCAACCTATTAAACGGTGACAGATGCAATTAATGCGTAACATTATTAGGACTTCTGATATCTATAGTATAATTTAGTGGATAATTCCTACCATGTATCAACCCAAACTTATGAATTTTTCTACCCCGTTCTTATTTGTTTTGTTGTACGATTCCGATGATGAATAGCTCTATAGCTACACCGTCGCCCCCCATACATTGCACAAACGTCACGACATAGAGAGAGAGGCAGCAAGCAGGCAGCTGCACGTCTCTCTGAAAAGACTAACCAGGCACTAAATTGAATCATTACCGATGGCAGAGCAAATATACCGCCCTTGGCATTATGGCATTGTCATCGACACGCCGCAATAAAGCACCGTTACAGGGACGGAGAGGAAAGAAGGGAGATAGATGTGTGTAACATATGCGTTTTTAGTTTGCCCGGTCTGTACCGAATCATCACAATAATCATAAACAGGCCTTTGTCCAGCTGACACTTTCGGAGATTCGATTCGCTTTTGTGAGAGTGACGCTGAGATTTTTCTTTCCTTATTTATATCTTTTAGTGTGATACATTGCAAATTTGTTTTTCAAAAACCACTGAAAGGTTTGTGTGTATTTTAAGTTTTTTTTTCGGTGATATCAAAATATCCAGCATTTTCAGTTCAAACCAGTGATGGTGTGTGGTTCAAATGAATAGAGTGGCATATCAAATGTTAACTTTTGACATTGTCGAAAATGGTTTATTTGAAAATACATGCGATTCGTAACGACAATTTGATTCGAAATACCAAGTGTGTGGTACCAAATTATTCGCAAAAAATGATTTTTCCAAATATGTTAATGAGCCACCCCCATTTTAAAAAATTGAGATATGATAAAAAAATAAGATTTGGACATATTTTAACCGGCCAGGGCAACACTAAAGACTTATACTAAAAACATTACACTAAAAACATTAGGCGATTAAATATAATTTTCCAAGGCTTCTCGATTAAAAATTAGTGTTTTTAACACAGCCATTGCACTCTAGATTGAAATTTAAAATACAATTTTGTTTTAAGCAAAAATGTCAAAAGTTGACATTGTTAATAGGTTTATGACATAAATTAGGATTGATTTACATAGTATTCAATTGTTTTCGGTCACTTCGATAGAAAATGACTCTCTCAATATAATGACATATAATATGTTTCCTTTAACAAGAATTTCTTTAACTAAAGGCGCGTTTTCGTGAACCAAGTAACATTATAAAAATTGTTCAAATGAGTTGATTCATGTCTCAGTTGACTAGATAAGGCGGGGACTTTTGGTGTTCTAGTGGTGTTTTTATAATGGAGATGATAAATGGTAGATAGGCAGAAGAAAATTCTGTGATTTTTTTTAATATTAAAGGAAAATATGAGTGTATATGGAACACACAGAATCCGAAATATAAAATTAAGGAAAGAAATGTTTAGCTTAAGCCGAGCAGAAATAGCGTTACGCACACTGATAAAAAAGATAGACTTGAACTAAAGTCGTCATCATTCTTGAAAAAAAAAATTAGTGGCAAGAGTATTTATTTTAGCGTAAAAGAAAATATTTTGCCTGAAGAAAAATTCTCTTAACTCAAGAAAACTTGTTCTCTTGAAAAATTCGAAAATGTCTCTTGAATCTATTTTCATTCAACCAAGTGCAAGTTACTTTGTTTTAGATAATAACAAAAATACGCTAGGAAGTACTTCATTCAAGAAACATGGCCATTTTTCCAATAGCTAAATACTCTTTTGATGAAAAATAATAACGACACGCAATGACGATGACGAAGGACGGTATATACAATCAGTCGGCAGTCCGATCAGTCTCACGTCGCATTTCACAGATCGCACATCATAGTACGCATGGGTT
Organism: Sitophilus oryzae; assembly: GCF_002938485.1. Classification (NCBI taxonomy): domain Eukaryota; kingdom Metazoa; phylum Arthropoda; class Insecta; order Coleoptera; family Curculionidae; genus Sitophilus; species Sitophilus oryzae. The sequence continues at coordinate 5,135,871 of NW_022146996.1, forward strand.
TTGTTGCTTGGAATTTTGTATAATTTGCTTTTTAAACACATATCGTATAACAAATTAGTGATCGTTATTAACACGCATTTGTCATTTTTTATGGACAAATTTTAGGATATATGGATTCTTTAAAGGAGTTTCTAAAAAAATGAAAATTAGAGCATTTATTTGGTATATTTGAAGGTAAGAGACATTTACCTAATGCACCTGTATAGATAATGCATATATAACTTACTGATACCATAACTGGTAGATAGGCAGAAGAAAATTCTGTGGAGTTTTTTTTAATATTAATGAAAAATATGAGGATATATGGAACACACAGAATCCGAAATACAAAATTAGGGAAAGAAATTTTCAGCTTAAGCCGAACATTCTTTCCAGTAAGTTGAATTCCTGCGACTTCAACAGTTCACTTGGCTCGTGAAAACGTGCCTTAAGTCCCTTTAGTTTTATTATTATCATCTATAATATTTCGGTATTTACCTGCACCCTGGATTCTGCTACCCCAATTTTAGCGGCAACTTCTTCCCTCATAAAAATGTCGGGGTACCTGGTCTTGTCGAACAAAATTTCCAAGACTTGTAGCTGCTCCTTGCTATAAGTGGTCCGCTCCCGCCTCTGTTTTCTTGCCGCAACGGCTGGAAAATACGAACATACTATTGATTATTATAGAGCCAGTAGCAAATGTAGATAATATGATCAAATAGTTAATTAGATACCCACTACGTTTCTATGCTGGTTTCACATTGAATTGAATAGTATAAAGGTAGTAACAGACATAGCTACCTTTGTTGCGCAGCACATTAAAAAACTGTGCAACTTGATCTGCTGCAAGTGTGGATACTGAATACCTAGGCAACCTGCAACGTTACGATCGCAGCTTGGTTGCATAGGCTACTTTTTTGTGGCGCTCAGTTTAAGAAATAGCCGTGTGTGAACAGTTGTTGAGGAAGGTTGCAAGTGCAGCAATAGATTACTAATTAGTTGAAACTTTTACTGCGGACATCGGTACAGTATTCTGTTGGTATATGTATCAGCAATATATCTATTGGTATTCTATGCCCGAAATGTATACACTTTTTTTCAGTTAACTCCAGGATTTATATGTAGGTATTTAGTAAAGAATTAACCGACCAATTGCGATGTCGTCGTAGTCAAAACAAGCGATTTGGAACAGAGAACAAGTAAAATGTTTAATAGAATTTTTAAAGTGCCACTCGTCTTGAGCATGCAATTCAGTAAGTAAATTATTGAATGCACCCAACTGTTCGCGCTTTCTTATCCATTCCCCGGCCCACACTCTTGTTTTTTTTGTCGCTGCTTCTGTCTCATCCATTTCATCCACTCATCCACACATCCACTCATCCATTTAAAAAAAAACGCAACCGTCTCCCAAAAGGTACACACACGATACCTTGAGCTGTGGGTGGTGTACTGTTGAATGTTGCCCCTCCAAGGCTGCGGCTACCAAAATATGTTGCAAAAGTAGCGCTTTGATGTGAACATATGAAAAGCATGTAGTGTCGACCTGCAACTTTTTTAGGCAGCTGCTGCATAAAAACTGCGCAACAAACGTTATAGCTGTGTCTGATACTACCTTAAGTCTAATAATGAAAGAGTCACGAAAACGAGTAGGTATTAAAATCTTTTAAAATCTCAAGGTCAACCCAGTTTCTTGTTCTGAAGTCATATATGATATTAACTAGATTTAGTTCCTTTATTCACTCCATTTCAAATTTTTGGACACATTTATTATATTTAGAGGTTCAAAATTTCATTAATATTGATCTTCGATTGTACGGAGAAATCCCAATGATTTCCAAATTTCCGATCAAGAAACTTTAGCAAATTATGTCAATTCAAGTCAATTTTGTAAACTTTTCTTTTTCTTCTTGAAAGTTTTAACTATGCTATTTGTAAAATCGTCTTATTTCTCAATATTGAAACGGAATACTTAGAAAATAGAGGCTTTATTTCGTCCCGGTATTCAAAGCAAGGTTAGAAATTGGACATAAGCATCCAATAGCCAGTACAAGTAAGTAATTTGTGAGCACAGTTACCAGGAAGTACCAACAGAAGATATAACAATATAATAAGCCCATATAAAAAAAATATATAAATATGTAGAACTCTTTACCATTATCTAATTTCAAATATATCATACTGTATGTTGGACACCTAACAAATTATTTGTAATATACTAGTTTATGGTACCTTAATATGCTTTTTATTACCAAAATTTATTATGAGCATGGAAGAAACTGAAATATATTAAAATCTAAAACGCCACTTTATCTGAAGAAGAGAACATTCGACCAATGTGTACTAGTCATGACCTATGTATGTGAAACCTGGACACTTAAGACGGACGTTATAAGAAAACTGCAGGTTGCAAAATGCTCAATGGAAAAGAATATGCTGAGAATAACCAAGAAGGCCGTAAAAGAATAGAGTGGATACGACAAAAGACCCAGGTAACAGATGTCATCCACAGAATCAAATCCCTCAAGTAGCAATGGATAGGACACCTGGCAAGAAGGACAGACAACAGATGGATCACAAAAATGACAGAATGGTACCCACGAGGAATTAAGAGACCTAGAGGAAGACCAAACTTGAGATGTAACAATGATATTAGGAAATTACCAGAGATAACTTGCGCCCGCATAGCTAACAATGGACAATAATAGGCCCAATTATAAACAGAGTATCTAAATATGTGAGAGAGGCTACAACATAATTGGAAATGGTTTAATAAGCTGAAAATGATAGCAATGATGATGATTATGAGCACGTAACTTATCTATTATATAGGGTGATTCATGGCGATGGTGGGTTATACTGTGGTTATACGTTTATGGAAAACTGGTCATTTTTTTTTTGAAATTTTGAATTTTTAGATACAGGAACCTACTCCATCTAGGTATCTAAATTATTTTTAGCGTTACAGTGTTGCTGGTTCCTACTAAGTGGTAACATCCTTATTAGCGTCAATCGAAACATCCTGGATATTTATTACATTTTTAATTAATGTTGTTGCTCTCCCTGTGTTAATATCCAATCGGTTGATATAGACAGATCAATATATCGACTTTTGTTAATAAATGTCCCGAATTTCAACTTTAGAAACCTTCAATTCATGATTTAAACAATGCTTATTTAAGATCATGTTTTTATCAATTTTGCACATGTTTTGTTTTTTATCTCGAAAACTATTAGAGATAGATACAGCTTAGTATAATAGAAAAATGATGAGATATGATAGAAGACAGAGTTTTAAAAATATTAAATTAGAAAATCTCCAAGTTAAACCCATTTAGTTCTCATCTCGTCACTATTATGGAAAACTAATTTAACTAACATTAAAAATGTAACCGTTTCATTAAAACTTTTAGTTTGTACTAGCGAAAACAGCTGAGAAATAATCGTTTTTTTTTAAATTTATTGCCAAGCTCGTTGACAACCAAATGCGCATAATCAGAATAGCCAACTATTTCAATCTTTTTGAATCTCTCCGTATAAACACACAAAAGATATTATGCCACTTTGACTTATCTTGAGCTTATCTAAAAACCACCCACACAACACCCCAGTATCGTAATCTATCAATCTGCCAAGCTTCAATTCCAAATAATTAGATCTCTATTTCCATAGAAGCCCGCCGCGCGCCGTGCGCCATACATATTTCATAAACCGATCCGAGAAATATGTGTGTGCCTTAAGGAGTGTCATCGATTCATGGTACCGCCATCACGGCGGGTCCAGTACCATGTCTGGGTCCCGTAGAACCACCGCGCAGCTCGCTTTAAATCCGGATTACTCGGACCCCACAAACAACGAAATCAGTCTCAGTACAATGGCGACAGTACCGACAGAGTAAGAAACATTATTATATGGAGATAAAAATGAAATCGTATACACAGCGTCTCTGGCTGTTCTTCAACTAAACATTTTGAAAAAATTCTACATCTAGATAGCATTTTTCTAGTGCGGATAAAATTTACTAAAAGTTTTCAGTAAACGTTACTTCATTGTACATACAATTAGGGGGTGTTGATGGCACTTAGAATAAAACATTAAAGAGCATTGAATCACCTCCAAATTTAAACTGATCCACTCGTCTTAGTATTATAAGAAACCGTTAAAGTGAAATTTTTCGATGTTTTGTTATAGATCTGTATAACGTTCTGTTATAGCAACAAACATATATACAGGGCGAGTTTCCTACGATGTTCTCTATGGGTATCTCGGAAACTACTGGAGATAGAGAGTCGGTTAAATGGGGAAAGAATTGCAGTTTTGTGGGGTCATAAATATGCGCCTTTCAGATTTTTGAAGAAATTCATGGCTTACATAATAGATATTTCGAAAAAAACAAATTTCGGCTATTTTAAAAATTGTCCCTAATTCCATTATAAGCTATTTTAGACAAAAAGTTTTCAGTTAAAAGTTGTAGATAATCACATCCTTAATGAGATTGTGTCCTCCGTTTTTCTCTAAAGCCTGTAATTTTTGACATATGACACAAACCAAAGTTGGCCATGACTTCATAAAAAGCGCCATTTTTTAAGCTTTTCGGCGATATAAGCTATAATATGTTTTCTTCGAAAAATTACTGAGTTATAGCTAATTCTTATAATTTTTAAACAATTTCACATAGTTAGCCATGGAAACAAGTTCAATCGTCGTTGCTCTAAGAAATATCAAACTGTCACATCCAAACTTTGTAAGTTAAAATAAACAAAAATTGTAAATATCAATTTTTCAACTGAGGAAATGTGTGTAGGATTATTATTGGTTTAACTTTTCTTGACCATACATTTTCGAGGATACGTTGACCGGTGAATGTTGCGTTTTTTAGAGAAAGGTTTTCAAGACATATTAGAAAGGTTAAATTAGTTATAGCCAATTCTTATCTTTCTTGACTAATTTCACTTAGATTGCATGGTATTCTTATTCTGTTATAATTTATAACTTATAAATGTCAGAATATCTTATTAAACGGTTCTTTACAATGTACATTACACGAACTAAAACTTAAAAAAATAATATCACTACATACACTTCAAGTTATATTAGAAAATGTTCAAAAAAATCCGCCATTGTTTTTAGTTGAATCTTTTTAAAACTGAATTACTACCTATTCTCACAGAAGGACCGGTCGACTTAATTAAACTTCTCTCGTACCGCCACTTCGAGTGCCTCTCTTAATTCATAAATTTTTTTAGTTTTTTGTAAACCTTCTCGTTAACCATACCGCATAAAAAAAATCTAAAATGGATAGGTTAGGTAATCGAGTCCCATGCAATTGGTCCACCTCTTTCTTCCCTGAGTCTAAATAATTATGATATAAATAATGTTTAACATTTCTTTCATTTTAGGGAGGGTCATAATGAAAGTCAAGTTGGAACCACTCTATTGATGCGCGAGTATCTACACGCTTTTCTTCATTTGAAAAATTCATATTTACAATTTTTGTTTATTTTAATTTACAAAGTTTGGATGTGACAGCTTCACATTTCTGAGAGCAACGGCGATTGAACTTGTTTCCATGGCTAACTAAGTGAAATTGTTTAAAAATTATAAGAATTGGCTATAACTCAGTAATTTTTTGAAGAAAACATATTATAGCTTATATCGCTGAAAAGCTTAAAATATGGCGCTTTTTATAAAGTCATAGCTAACTATGGTTTCCATTTAAAAAACATATGTTTGTGTCATATGTCAAAAATGACAGACTTTAGAAAAAAACAAAGAACACAATCTCATTAAGGATGTGATTATCTACAACTTTTATCTGAAAACGTTTTGTCTAAAATAGATTATAATGGAATTAGGGACAATTTTCAAAATAGTCGAAATTTGTTTTTTTTGGAAATATCTAGTAAGCCATGCACTTTTTCGAAAAGCTGAAAGGCGCATATTTATGATCCCACAAAACTGCAATTCTTTCCCCATATAACCGACTCTCTATCTCCAGTAGTTTCCGAGATACCCATAGAGAACATCGTAGGAAACTCGTCCTGTATACATTTAAGCTAAATAAATTCCGTCGTTAAATAATAAAATAACTAAATTATAATTCATGGAGTTTTTCGTGTATAAAAATATATGAATGTGACTTGAAATAATAATGACATAAGACATAATACGTTTGTTTACTATACAATCCAAGGGACATGACATGGTTTTCTAAGGTTTAAGAAAGAAAATTGGTACCGTTGGTTCGCTACCGTTCGTACCGTTGATCGATTTTATTATTTACATGTTGAACTACCATTCTATTTAAATGATTCGGATGCTGCCAGCTTAAGTCTATAAAAACAGCGGTATTGTTCGGGTCTGATCGCTAGGTAGTAGGTACCAGACCAAGATCGCTAGAGAATGACATGCGAAGACTACGAAACAGCTCAGATAATCTGAGCGATATGGAAATCGATGTTGTAATATAATATCTATTCTAATTTAGTATATGACATTCCAGATTCCAATATAAATCCACTGAAATAACAAATGTCGAACTTGCAATCCCAGTGAGCAAAGTTTTGTCACATTTAGGTGACATTAGGGAACAGTTACGTATCTGATAACATTACGGCCTGATAACGTAACAACGATGTCACCTACAACACATTTTCCTTAAAGGAATAAAATGCTCACTGGGATGTTTTAGAAAAACAAATAATATGTTCAATTTGACAAAAGACAGACTAAAAAAATATTTTTTTTATATTTGAAAACATACAGAATGCCCAATTTAAATAAAACCTAAACTAATTAATAATGCTTTCCTAAATCGCAGTTATTTTACTTAGCTTGACGTTTGATATTTGTATGGTAACATTTTAACTAAAACAAAAAAATAAGTACTATGTATATGTGTTTCGGTATTCTGTAGTAGCTCTGTTTAATGATTTACTGCACATCCATAAATATCAACCATACTATACCGAATGCGTCTCAAAAGTGGCTCATCCATATAACTTTTTTATTTATTCAGATAAAACGAGATTTTTTAAGTTAGTATATGACATAAATTAGGATTGATTGATGTATTCAATTGTTTTTGGTCACTTCCTGTTTAACCGGAAATTACTACAACTTTTGATTCTTAAATGACACCCTCGGTATTTTTTTACTTTATTGGATAGAAAATGACACTCTGAATAGAATGACACATATGTCAATTTTTGACATTTTCGCATATGGTTTATTTGAAATTGTATTATGAGGTTTATAACTACAATTTAACTCGAAATACCAAAAGTGTGGTACCAAATTATTCGTAAAAAAAGCTTTTTCCAAATATGCTAATGAGCCACCCTTGTTCCCTTTGAAAAAATTGAGATATGATTTAAAATACGATTTGGGCTTCTTTAAACCGGCCAGGACAAAACACAAAAAACATTAGACAATCAAAATTTTTTTTCCAAAGCTCCTTGATTAAAAATTAGTGTTTTTAACACAGCCATGGCACTCTAGATTGAAATTTAAAATACGATTTTTTTTAAATAAAAATATCAAAAGTTGACATATGATATGTAATTTTATTCAGGGTGTCATTTTCTATGGAATAAAGTAGAAATATACCGAGGGTGCCATTTAAAAATCAAAAGTTGTAGTCATTTCCGGTGACCCAAAACAACTGAAATACAACAATCAATCCTAATTTATGTCAAATACTAACACACCAAATCTTGTTTTTTATCTGCAAAAATGAACGAATTATAGGGGCAAGCCACTTTCGAGACGCACCCGGTATACAACAGAGATATTTGGTAAACATTAGTAGATAAAATACCAATTGTCCAAATATATCGAAAAATAGCTAATCTAATTTAAGTCCAGAACCCTTCTGCGGCGTTGCAAAAGCAGTCACAAGAATGGCGACAAATCAGAGGGTGACCAACAAATCGCCTAGGCGAAAGAGTTCATTTCAATCAGAAGAAGACCACATAATAAATTTTCAGTCAGTGCAACAGCCTGGCAAATGTGCAGTTCTTTTTACTAGAAGACTTTTTTGAAAATGATAGACTGGAGAATGCAATCTAAGAGATCAGAAGAACTACAATAGATCTGAAAAGATCACAGTGGAGCAGGCAGCTACCTCAAAAATTTAATCTACTCTAACCATTCCTCAAAATTGGGAAACAAAAACTAATGGAAACGCACATTTAAAACAAACAAAACTTAAGAAAATCGTCACTCTTAACGCGGAAGCACCCTCTGAGAAAATAAGGGGAACGAATCCAACCGTCCCAGCCCTTAATAGTTTACATTTCGCGCATTGCACAACACCAGGGGCTGTGAAAATTCACGGTTAAAGTACCCCAATAAAACGGCGCTGATTGAATTTGACACCCCACGAACTGCGGCAGCGCGCCTTCTCGTTCATTGGCCGGCAGCTGACTGGTTCCCACCGAAATTTTTAGTTCGGGGGGCGCAAATAATGCGGTTTTCCCCCCTTTAGAGAGGCTAGGGGTGTCGATAGTATGTGTACATGGGCACAGTCGGCTGTGTTGATGTTATCTTTCACTAGAAAACGAGGGAGATGTAGAGAACGTCGGGTATTTGTAGAGGGAACGGTGATTTTTTTCTTTATAAAATAAACTCAGTCACTAAAAAGTAATAATTCATCTTTCCTTATCAAACAAGATATATACATAGACGATTCTAATATAGCTCCGTAGCAAAGTCTTATTATCATTTAGAGTCTTTTAGTATTATTATTAGACAGATGTCAGAAGTTTCAAATTTTATTTTGTATCTAACGATATGAGGATAATAACATCCACGGTTATGTTCAAAATTCCAATAATAGTGGACATCGTCTGTAACTGTTAGTTGTTTAACTGTTAACTAAATAATATTTATTTATTATATGTGTTTTAGAGAACATCTTATCCACGCAAGATTTTATACAGAGTCCGGCAATAGTGCGTCGGGCATCTGTAGGTCCTAGAATAAAGAAAAACCTGGGAATTTTGTTTAAGTACAAACCTAAAGTATGTTCTGGGATGTATTTTAGGAAAATATTTTAACATCTACAGGATGGCTCAAAAAAGTGAGTGGATCGGGGGATTTTTAAATGGAACAACCTTTATAATATTGCATTTTTGGCTTTCCTTTCAGATAACTTTACATAATCATAAGATATGGGTAAATATGTTTCGACAGTAAATAAAAATATATATAAAAAATATATATATTAAAAATACAAGAACAGCCCCTATATCAAAACTATATTAGGTATTTATTTTAGATATTCTGTACTTTTCTATAAATATCGTAATCTTAAATCATACAGAATGTTCAAAATTCTACTATAAAACTATATATTCTAATATACCTAACCAAACCTACCCCAATTTGTAGGTACCTGTAAAAATACATTTAAAAATTACGTGCATTACTTGCGGTGTTGATTTGCAAACATGGAGAAATTTATTCCAAGCAAGATAAAAGGTATTCTTAATTTAAGAGCGAAAAATATACTTTTTCCTCAGCTACTGTGAAAAGTCTAGTTACGAAATGTTCAAATAATACGGGAGTTGGAGAAGCTACGATTTATAGAGTTCTGAAAGACAGAAAAAGCTGCCTGATAGCACAGCGAGAAGGGCCAGGGCCATAAAACATCATAAACCATAGGCGCTACAACTTTTATAAATTCCATCAGCCGATTTTCTTATTTAATAAAATAAATTGCTCACTTTTGAATAGCCCGCAATAGATTGCAGCAATAAAATGGTTCGCTTTTTATTACGTTGGCTTTTTATTATGTTGTTCTGCAGTTATTTTGTGGTATAATAGCTACCTGATCACATTAAGGTTAAGAACCCCCCCTCCCGATTTATAGATACCTGTAAAAATATATTTAAAAATTGCGTGCATTACTTGCGTTCTGAAAGACAGAAAAAGTAGAACTGATTGTTGATGACTGTTCGAGAGCATAAAGAAGACATCTGCACGCCTTTTCCTTAAACAACTCTTCATAAAGTTCAGAAAGTTGTAAATGAAGACGAAAACTTGCCGGTCATGGGAAGAAAAAAACTTTGGACAACTTTAAAGGAGATGATTTCTCGTAGGAAAAGTCAAACCCGAAGTGATTGAACTCATTGACACGGAAGATATAATTTTTTGGAGAAGGCAATATCTAAAGGACATTTGTAAATAACGCAGGGAAGGAAAATCTATCTTCTACCTAGATGAAACTGGGCTGAATGAAGGATTTTGGAAGGATTCTGGTAAACAAATCTGGCAACACAATACTCGTGAAACATTTTTAGAAGGATTATCGGCTGATTTGAAAATCGCTTCCGGGAAAGGACGCAGACTAATTATAAATATATTGCGAAGTCCATCTTCAAACGTGTCAAAGTTGTCTGAAAATGAAATTATTGGTCCCATCTTTTGGCATGTCACACTGTACACAAGAAAACGCCTTTTGTATTTATAATGAGGGTCTTGTGGTATAACGCTTTTAGAAACAGAGTATAGCGTTTGTTGTTATGGTAACTATGTGTTTTAGAATGTTTGTATCAATTTTAGTAAGTAAGTAATAGTCATTAATAAAAGTAAAATTTGGAGCTTGTGCCATAAGAATTTGCAAAGGTTTTTTAAAAACCATGGAAAATGCAAGAAGGTAATGATGGTATTCCTGCAGCAACTGGTGCATAAGCTCAAGAAGGAACCACCCATTTACTGACTGCGAAGTCTAAAGAACGAAAAAAATAACTTTATCCCACTAGTGGATAAAATATCACTTTAAATGTTCCATATGAGTGGATGAAACCCGAATTATTGTATGGTGGATAATAGTTATTTTTTATAAAAGACGATAAAATGGTATTTTATCGTCGACCGAAAAGATTTTGAATGAATATAAAACAATATTTTTTTCCATAGCGAGTTACGTTTTAAAAAATTTTCAGAAATTATTATTTCAAGGAATTTATTACGAGTAGGAAAATATTGTGCTGGGTTGGCATTGGTTTCTATGTAATTTGACAAATAAATAAAGCTGTCTCTTTAGTTGTCAGCTTTGAGTCAATACTTTTTAATTCTCTTTCGTGTCGATTGCTGATTGAATTGGAGCCAGAAATGGCTCAAAACGAAATAAGGAAATTACCAACAGATATTCCGGCTGAGGTGACAAATGCCATATTCAAACTACTTCCATTTAAATACCGAATAACTTATGAAAACGAATACAAAAATTTTCAAAAATGGAAGCAATTAAAAAACGTGCGAGAAGAAATAAAGTTTTTAACCTATCGTCGCTGTTAAAGTATCATTTAATCTACCCTTGCGGTTAAAGTACTATTTTATCTACTATTTTTGATAAATATGAGGCAAGTGTAACAGTTGTTATGGAAAAAATAAATAAATCCGCCAAGAGAAATTGCTGTAAATGATTTTCAAGTTTGAAAGTAAAAAAACTTGAAATATCAAAGAAGAAGAAATAAGAAAACACAAAATCAAAAATTCTCCACTCATATAGAGGACCATAATGACTTGCATAGTGCTCACTAGATGGTGTTATTTCTAAATCTTCCAAATAAAGCTGCTTTTTCTCAAAAAAATCAAATAATTTATATTACAGTTAAGGATATTGAAAGCGTCAAAGATAAAATCTAGACCCGTATTTAAATTAAGTAAGTTGATACTGGTCTCCGGAATTCGAAACGTCGGATTAGAAAATTAATTTTGCTGTTTTGGCAAAGTTTAAAAAAAAACACTTTAAAAAAAGTTTTATAATGAAAAACCTAATTTTTCATACGCCTTGAGGCGAAAAATGATCGATGACTTTTAATAAGATTAGTAATCCGATTAGTAATCAAGAAGCGAATATAAATTTATTATCTCGGTCTTTTTTAATACTACTTTTTTAGGTTAGGTATGATCGTCATTATCGCATCTTACACTAAGCAAGAGAAATTATATTAATTATACGAAAAAACTAAAATAATTAACATTAAATAATAATTTGTAATTTTGAGTTATTTAAATCGGTAGAAATCTATAAAATTATGGTGTTTAAACGATGCTAGAAAACTCAGTAGCGGCACTGCAGCACTTAAATATGACTGAATCTAAATATATAACCGTTGATTAAAGAAATATGAAGATGCGCATCCTTATGGGCGATTTCCGAAAATCGATGGGAAACCGAAAATCTCTCAATTCAAGTCTAGCTAGTATTACATAATTAATAAATATATGATTACCACTTCATTTTCCTTATTGCATAATAAAATATATTAAAAGATTAAAATGTACTGTTGTGTAAAGGTAAAATAATTAGGGTTTCTGTTGTTGAACTAAAAACAAGGAGCACACATTCTATGGCAGCAATCGATAATCGATTGAAAATTGGATATCAACCTGTTTCCGACACCCTACGGGTATCAGTTACCTTACGCTAAGAAGCCATTTATTTGGACACAGTATCCAGCGCACTTTTGAGGTTTTCAAGTATGTATCGTCTACATTCTTCGATCTGTTGGAATTAAATACAGTAAAATGTGTAAAATACAGGGTGATTCACGGCCATGGTATGTTGGACGTTTATAGAGAACCGGTATAAGATTTTTCGAAAATAATTTTATAACTCATAATTATTCTATTATGCTAACCTATACCTATTCTTAACAGTTTGTGAAATAAAAAATAAAACGTGTTAAATTTACAAATACATGATTTTGAATAGGCGTTGGTTATAGATATTTTTTATACAAGACGATAAAATGGTATTTTATTAAATTTTTGATAGATATAAGGCAATTTTAACAGTTGCTATGGAAAAAATCATAAATTCAGCATATTGAAAGCTGATACTTGGTTTATAAGTTCGATAAGGGATAAGGGAATGCGACATATTATACCTGTCTAAATCAACCGAATGGATATCAAACAGGGAGATAAAAAAATTATTTCCGTTTTTATAAAATTTAAATGCAATTTTCAAAAAAAATCATCAAATTAAATCATTTTTATTTCACTGTGACAATTTTACAGATGGTGATTTCCTACATTAATAAAGTGCTACATGTTACGTTGTCGTACATTCAGTAACTGCAAGATCCAATTTTCCAGCAAGACAATGCCAGAACAGAAACCGCTGCAGTTACTAGAAACTTCCTCCGACAAGCTAAGGTAACCCTTCTTCCGACGCCCGCATAGTCATGAAAATTGTCGCCTATTACGCATGTCTGGGATGTGAGAGGTAGAAGGCTGAGTCGGTTGCCATATCTTTTAGGATGTACAAGGTCTACGTCACGAGGTAACACTAGCCTGGGAAAACCTACCACAGGAAGATATCGATCATCAAAATGTCAAAATTTAGTTGGAAGTAAAACTTACTCATGTTAAGAATTATTTTCAATAAATTTGTTTGAAAATGTCATTGAATAGTATCATATACTACAGCAAATTAGGCATAAAAATAAAGTCCTCCTACTCTGGGTGCCTGCTCACGAAGGGATAGAAGGCAATGAAAAAGCAAATGATCTAGCTCGAAAAGGAACGAACACTCCACTAATTGGACCAGAACCGTTCTGTTTTCCAAGCGGGAACCAACTGAAAGCGGAACTGAAGAATCTAGAAGACTCCATCCGTAACCTGGAATGGATGTCCTCCAACGGTCTAAGACACTCGAAAAAGTTCTTCAGAACTTACGACCGAGAAAAATCAAAAGTGTTCCTTGATTTAAGTAAAAACAATCTTCGGATTGTCATGGGGTTTCTAACAGGAGTCCGTCTCCTCAACGAACACCTCAGTAGGCTGAAGCTGAGAAACAACGACGAATGCAGATTATGTGGGGAAAATGGGGAAACACCAGAACACCTTATCACTGAGTGCGCCGAGACGATGACCATTCGTGCCATGAACTTTGGTACGGCTGATGTCGAGGACGGAGAGCTGACCTCTGTGGAGCCGTCTCTGATACTGGCTTTTGTTAAAGCCCTGAGACTGTATGATGAGTTATAACTCGTTATAACTCAAGAAAGGGCAACACACAATAGATCTATAAGGTCGCGGTGATTAACTCCCCTCCTAAACATTCTACATCATATTTATCCGAACTATTTAACCCAAAATATTAATAAAATATATTAACATTTACCGAGTGTTACAGTTTCTATGTCACAGTATATCCAGAAAATATTTAAGTCGAAATGTCTCAATCATTCCAGATTCGGTCAATCCGTTATTTATACCACCAGACTGATTGACAAAAAAAAACTCTCACTTTACTATTAGGCGGTACGAACTAAGCCTGATCAGCTAGTCAAACAATAAAGAGAATTATTCGTGGATTATAACATTCCAGTCCATTTATGTATATTCATTTAAATTTAAATATACGAAACGAATAATTTATTCCAATCAATAAACCAGCAAATTCATATATAACTTTATACATTCCATTTCCAAAAACGAGTTTGCCCAGGCTATAAACAAAAACATAATTAATAATATTCGAAAAAGAAACACGTCATTCGTATAAGGAAGCTCGTGATTTACGACGATTCTTTTTATAATTATTTATTAATATCAAAGCGGCAAAGAATCTCGTCCTACGCTACTGCGTTTATTCGATACGGACGTACACCGCCAAGACGCATAAATAATAATTGTCTCCGGCATTTAAACGGACACGTCTGAAGAAAACCGTTCCCCCGTCCGATGATTTGTTAACTTGAACCTTTAATATTTTCGTTTTTTCTTTCGGTTTTTTTACACCTCGCCGGCTACCGAAATGCAAATCAACGTAGAGCCCGTTGTCAGAAAATTCTGATATATAGGCTAGCTCAAGCTTAAAATTAGATTTTTAAATGGAGTTTTTATTCATACCGTCGGACGCGACGGCAGCGGAGGACATCGGGAAGGCCGAAATAAGAATTAAAGAGGAGACTGAAACGAATGAGGTTTGTACTGGATACAAGTTGACTCATTGAAATTATTGAAACCTTATATAAAACTTATTTTTAATTACATAGGCATTAACAATAATCCGGCTAACTTTGTACCACCTAAAGCCCCATACTCACTATTCGTTGACGTGGTTCGTCGATACGATTCGTCAATGCATCGCTTTAATGCACCAATGCGTTGATGCGATGTGTTCGGGCGGAATGTCGGTTTTTGGGAGAACCATCAAAAGAAATATCACGAACACAATGGACGAATTCTAAACTAAAAATTGAATCGCACCGACGAACCACATCATACTCACTATGTACCAAATCGATGAATTAACACATAGTGAGTATGAAGCTTAACAGTGAAGTAAAATATTCTTTTTTTTGTCGATATTATGATACGGATGACTAATTGATTCGATCAATTATCTGGAATGATTAGACCAATCGATTTGACAGTTGATTGATATTTTTGTTCACATTTCGATTTAAGCATTTTCTATATACTTATTTAAATATCTTTCTATAGATTTGAATAAGCTATTTTCTCACTACTTCCCGTTCGATTGCTACTCTTGTAATGTCTTATTGAAATAAGCTATGATGTGTGCGACCTCAGCTCTATTGGCGGAGTTTCAAACGAAGTTTATTTAAAATATAATTTGCTGTATATTATTATTTTCGACTTTTTCATATATTGTAATAGTTATTCTGCTATTCGGGGCGGGGGATGAATCCAACAAATCAGAGTTCATGCAAATCGGTCCAGGCATTCTTGAGTATAATTATATAAATTGTAAATAGCTGGCTATAGATGCAGGAGTTCCTCGTAATAAGCGACATGTTTATACGCCGTGTAACAAAACCGTTTTAGAAAAAAATAAAAAATATATGATAATATTATTGTATTTTTCTAAGTCCCAAAAATCAAAAGGCGTTTCTATGGTAATATAATTTCGATTCCATTCTTTGATTGATGGTTGTTATTAATTTTGATTAACGTCATATTTTTTGCTGTTATTAAAGTATCACATTTTCCAATAACTATTATCATCCTTTCGGTAGCATTTAACAATCTATTAAAGAATGAAATCGAAACAGGGTTGGAAAAAATCAAAAAAATCTTATTTTTTTTATTTAAATCAGATTTTTTTGATTTTAATTCAAAACAATATTTAAATCGGATTTCCAAATGACTAGGATTTATTTCCAACTAAAGTCCTATCCTAAATGGCTAAATCTATACCCCGATACCGATAACATTAACAATTCTACGGGGCGTGTGATTTTTCCACATCGGTCACCAATATATTTCGCAAAAAAAGTCGTTCGCTTCAGATCAAAAGGATTTTTTTTTCAAACGTCTCAAAAGTATTAATATTTGTCATTTTAACCCGTAGACATAAAAGTAAAGTACTGTTATGCCTAAGCACAAAAGTACAAAAATATATTATTAAACTGATATTAAGTGTCAAATTCAACGAGTGTACAAACTGTTGCTCGATTACAGTTTACATTATTTGCAATATTTGAAATTGATTAAAAAAATATTTGTAATGTTTAAAAAAATAGTATGTTCAATTAGGGGTAAAAATACACTTTTTATATAGCGCAGATACTTGGTATTAGAGATCAAATTAAATAAATTGCTGATTTAGGACATTGTAAGAAGAAAAATTTAATGTTTTGCATCAGGAATCATCTACTGTTGAATATATACTGAGGAAATACTGAAATATAAGGAGTATAAGAATGAAATTGAAGAAAGACATCAGTCAACAATATAGTATTGTCAAGACTTAAATAGATGTCAACTTGGGTTTAGATCAAATTGGGGAAAAAACACAAATAATATAATCCTAGTAAATAAAATATAATTCGAGTAAACCAATTTGATATAGGCCCAAGAGATCGGTTACCTGCATGACATCGACACAGATATGTTTTTAAATAACATTGATAATTACACAATTAAAATACAACAATCTCGGGTCGATAGTCAAACGCAGGCTACCAAAGTTCGATTTCCTCATGGTCATAGCCGGGTGAATGTAATTAGATGAAAACAGATTGAACGACGTAACCGGCGATGACCACGAGGGATAGAAAATATAAAAATGTATGCTGAAGAGAGTCGAGGAGGTTAGTCCATCGATGTGAGTCGTATTATACAGTTAGTAATTCGCGTCATCAGTCCATTAGCAGAAGACAGCGCAGACTGAAGATGTTCCTGTAAGTACTTAGTTAACTAAACCATTAAGTCTTGGCGCTCCCCAAAATTGTATTATACTGTGAACTTTATGTTAAATAAATGTGTATTTTGTTCAATGGTTGTTTTGATTGAGAGAGAGAACCTGGTATAGCGACCCTAGCAAACAACCCCCAGCTAGGTCGCGACAGTATTAGCACATGATCTTTGAGAACTGAAGAAAGAAGTTAAACTGAGAACTAAAAAATAAATAAAAGATCTTGGGAAAATCAGCAATTAGAACAACAAAGAGCATTCGAAAAAAATCTTCAAAAACCACGACAAAAATTTTTAATACATACCAAAATAAATATCAAAAATTAAATATATTTAAAAAAATAGGGCAATAACCAATTTTAAAAGCTTGTTTAAATAGATCATACTTAAGATTGCTTCACCTACGTAACCGTAGATGGAGTTGAAAGTAAATGAGGAATGTCATACTTATATTTATGTTTTTTTAATAGAAATTATAATTGCAGTTCTCATCTCCAACTCTAAATTGGAAAAAAAGTTCATTTGGTATCAATCTATACATTTTTGCCCAAAATATGTTATATGTTTTCACTCAATTGCATTTAGGCCTGATTTTTGCATGTTCCATTCATTAAAAACCGCCGAACACAAAACAATAAATACCACCGCCACGATTAATCCAGCTCGAAATTTAAAAAATTGTAATTTTTTTCTCCAACAAAAGCAAGGCTTAATAAGGGATTTTTTACAAACGTTGTATTAATGCGTTTGAACCAATAGGGAGATTTTACAGCATAACGCATTCGATTGTTGTCAGATTCTCAATATTAACTTTCAATTCGCCAAAAAACTAATTGTTTAAAAAATTACAAGTTACGAGTTGCAGTTTGGTGCCCAACCTGGTGGCTGTATTTATTTAGATAAAATATATATATTTATTATATTATATTATAGAATAGAGCGACCAGCGAGTCGCCACCTAAGGAAGATAACGACCTTGAGTATATTTGTCTACTACAGTCAAATATAAGATTAATAAATAGAAAATACTTTTTGTGAAAGAAATTGAACTATTCTTGATATATTTATAATTAATTTATTTTTGTTTACTACTTTTGATTGAAAATATGTAAAAGTGGGCAACACTGTGCCGGTCAAGCTATCACGCGACTAAAAATTTATTTGATATGAACTATATATTATAATCAATAGTAGGGCAGTATGATTATCTAAAGTAGTATGTATGTGATTGAATATTGCACCATAAATATCAGATACTTTATTTCTAAAAACATGTGAAGCCGGACTCAGACGACTTGTGATTCTTGGCAAATACATCAATATTCGCGTACTTGGCAAGTATACCATTTTATAAACATTAGAAATTTTGGCGCTCACAAGACGTGACAAGTGGCAAATAATTGCACAAGTAAACCACTCACAAAACATGGCAAGTATATGCCAAAAGCAAGTGTTTGTCAAGTACACGAGTAATAATAAAAGCGGACTCAGAGAAAAAAGTTCATACAGATTAATATCACAAGTTGAAGCGAAGCTAGTTTTCAAATCGACTTTCTTATGTGGGCATGAATCTACAATTATTTTTCTACTTCTGAAAACTTACAATTTTGTGGTTTGCTGCTTTGTAGATCTGATATGAGCCAGACAACATATTCTTTTATATAACAGACTATATAAATAGATTTGAAACAAGATAGCCAAAGGTAAAAATGAAATAAATATATGTCATGAATGATGTCGAGACAACCGTCGATCGGCTTGAAAATGACGATCAATGACATTCACCCGTATAATTTTACATACAAAATGACACCGATCGAACACTTTTTCCTTTTTCTAATAATCTTTATATCCTGCTTAGTTTAAAAAAAGTAGCCGTGACAACATTGCAACGAATATTCGTCACATATTTTGATGACGTGCACGCCAAGTTTTATTGATTTTGCTATAGGTATAGCAATTTGCCTCCGCCAATTTACTACAGCACTTGTCTCATCGTCCCTCGGCCACTTAAAAGTCACGTGCCCCGAAAGAAAACATATCGGCAATGCCTCGAACGCGAAACGGTGTCCGCAAACACCCTCCGGTCCTGAGGACGGGCCAAAAAACAAACAACCGAAAGTGTTAATACACGGAAACGCACTAAAGTGGCGCAACGGGCCGCACTTCCGTTCGATTTGATTCCCCGGAGTTGTGTTTATATCGGCCTATCTCTCTCTTGTCTTGTTAGGGCTTACAAATTGGGGGGCGGTAAACAGTAGCGGATGCATTGGGATTAAAAACATGCGTTGCTTTGTTTCCAAAGTGATTTTTTAACGTATCGAGTGTTAACTGTAGTATGCAAGGTAGCGCCTCTCATACGACGCGGAGGCTCCAAGGAGAACGGTAGTCGAAATAAAATTTTGGGAACATATGTAAGTTAATTGAAAGCGTTTTATAAAAAATATATAGATTTATACAGGGTGTCTACAAAAAAGTCTATAGTGTCCCTATATATTATCTGATTTTCGGATTCTAGAAAAAAATAAAGGTGAGTTTTATTAAAGAAGCATATAACTAAACTGTAAGGATTTTGACATATTTCACATTTTGTGAAAATGAAGAGTAAATTTCAATAACAGCTACCTAATTTACCCAGTATAACCTGATGTTTCATTACAATAACCATTGTATGTTAAATGTTAAACCAAATTAATATTTGACCCGAAAAGTTATAAAAGGTGACACAAAATTATTATGGAACATTAGTCAATTTTAAAAGCAAGTTACTCCTTTATTTTAAATGGAAAGCCCAATATTATTCTTGTGTTCAATGGGAAATTCATATATAATCTTCAAAATATTATTAAGGTTCCCTCCCTCTCAGCCAAAGATTCTCCGAGATATTTTAATTTTTATGTTTTTGCGTCAGTAGATCTTTATTACTTGAGATAATCTAGGTGGCTGTGATGTACCTTTTGTTAATTTAACAAAAATTAAAGGATGTAGAGTAAAATACTCAAAGGTAAAAGAAAACACGTTAAAACATATTTTAATTAATACAGAATTAAAACCTATTATTATGTGACAAAAATTAGCTAGATTACATAAAATGATTCTCTTGTCAAAAAATCTTTTCATTCTATAGGCATATGTGCAGTTCTACTTCGAAATGCAGCTACAATTATTGTCTTGTAAAGTTTTGTCAACACTGTCTTTAACAATATCCCCATAAAAAAACCAAACTAGATAAAATCATGAGCATTTAACTATTCTATTAATTTCGGTTGGAGAATTGGTTGGAGAATGCACACTGCAACTAATAGAAGAATCGTATGAATTCTCTCTGATGTAAGATAAGTTTGCATTTTCGGCAAATTTCTGAGAATTTTTTTTCTTTTGACTGACACAAAATACTAATTAGACAGCTATGTTGTAGTAAGTAACGTTAGACATATCACAGTCACCTAGATTTTATCAAATAATAAAGATCTACTGACACTAAATCATAAAAATAAAGATATCTAGGAAAATCTTTGTTTTGAGGGGTAGGCAACTTTAATAGTATTTTGGAGAGACATGAATTCCCCATTGAATATCGGAATAATATACTGGGTGTTCCATTTAAAATAAAAGAGTAACTTACTTTTAGAGGTGACCAATGTTCAACATTAATTTTGTCCCACCCTGTATAACTTTTTGCGTCAAGTTTTAACTTGATTTAAAGTACTATAGGTATTTTAACTACGTATTAGGCTATACTGGGTATTTCCAATTTAAGTAGCTTTTATTGAAATTTAAAAATTGTGCTTCATTTTTAGAAAATGTTTCAAAAACAAGTCAAAACCCTTATATTTTAATTATATCTCTAATAAAACTCACCTTTATTTTTTACCTAGAATCCAAAAATCAATTAATATATAGAGTGTTCCATTACAAAAAATACATCCTTGATGTATAACTTTTTTGGGAACACCCTGTAGAATTCTCTATATTTTTGAAAAGTGCTCTCGTTATATTGGAGCCTCCGCGTCGTATGAGAGATGCCACCCTGTATACAGGATGTCCCTCTTTTCCTTACACATGATTTGTAATCAGTGTTATATTATGTTATAAAACTATGAATCTTTGATATTTCTGTTAGTGTTTATAATCCTAATTTTTAATAATCATAAATGTTTGATGTCAAAAAATC
Source organism: Sitophilus oryzae (assembly GCF_002938485.1). Taxonomy (NCBI): domain Eukaryota; kingdom Metazoa; phylum Arthropoda; class Insecta; order Coleoptera; family Curculionidae; genus Sitophilus; species Sitophilus oryzae. The sequence continues at coordinate 5,157,208 of NW_022146996.1, forward strand.
ATGTCGATTGCACAAAAAAAAATTATAGCGATAATAGCGCCAAATTAAACCGAGAAAAGTAAAATACGTAAATCTAAGAATTAATCCATAGTTCTGGCAATACTGTTTCCGGCAACCACCCACTCTATCGACTGAAAGCAGAACTACGGTACAGTATTCTTTATCTGCTGCGCTGTAAACGACTATCAGCGCGCAACGGCGGAGAGCTAAACTAAATCTCGGACAGGCCGACGGTAACGCCAGCTACATCTCGGACATGTTTTGCACCACGAAATCGCCCATAAGGTTGCGCATCTTCTTATTTCTTCAATCATCGCTAGCAATTAATCACAGGCATATTCATTCACTTAGAAGTTGCAAAAAATTAAACAGTTTTATTCAGTAAATATTTTTACCTTAAAACATAACAGAAATTGCAGAGTTATTTTGTAACACAGCATATAGTCTTACTTATTGAAATAATTGAGCAAATGCATTAACTGAAACACCTCTAGCTATAAGCTCTCAGCCTCTAGCTAAATAAGTGAATTAAAATCTGTTACACCCTTTTTATTTGATGCTCAATAACAATTAATTTGTTTAATACACTTTTCGTGTCAAAGAGAATAAATAAAAGGCATGTAATAGCATTCACTTCGTGTCCTTTAGCTTATATAAATAATTGAATGTAACGCTATCAAATTTCCACCCCCGAAAATACACATGATACCCCCTTAGGGACAGGATACGTCCAATATTTACAAATCTATTAGTGCTCTGCTTTTATTCATGGGAGCAACGACTGAGAAAAAGTATCAAGGGGAAAGAGCAAGAGCTAACAGTGCCGCAGAGCATAATAATATATTTTATTTGAGGACTTTAACTTTATAAAATACAGCATAATTATTTAGAGAATTCATTCTTCAGGATGTTTTAAAAATATATTTAAATTTTAGTTTTGTAATTCTTGAAGTCTAACCATCCCAAAAATTTTTATGATCATATTTATTAAGTTTTTTTTAAATTGCACTCCGATTTTTTCTGTTCAGATTTGAATTCAGCATAAAATTCTGCATACAGTACGCAATTTTTATTTTGAGCACTCTGCAGTGTTGCCATTCTATTTCATATTTACTGAAACTTTGGTTAAACACTATATATAAAAAACGATTAAAAACTAGAGTGAATTCAACTTTATTAATAATTAGCTATATTTTCTTAAACAACAAGGATAGGAAAATAAGCCTGCAAAGGATAGTTTACATTATCTTATACGGAGTAATTTTTATGGTGCCGCCAACAATGCAACACCCTGTGTATTGTTTTTCTTTTAGAAAACAAAACTTTTAGGGAATTAAAAATATTTTTTTTGTTTTTTAAAGTATTTTAAAAGGTTTAGCGGTTAAAAATATTTTTTTCGTAGAATAACAGACTACGCCACTGTATTCTACGTAAAACGTTCTACAATAAACAGTTTTCACTTTCTCGATATCTTTAACAATAACAGAGATACAGGGGGATCCCAAATTGCAAAATTTTTGCAAAGACCCTCAGAAATAGTAGCTCAAAAATGAATGAGATTGCGAGAGGTTGAAAATTTTGTTGATGGTATCTTGCGTTTGACAAAATTTATCTAGGCATGATATAAGTTATATTCACTCCAGTTTATAACCACTTTTCGTATATAGCGTCTTGTACTAAAGTTTTAGTAAATAAGAAATAGAATGGCAACACCGCATAGTTCTTCAAATAAAAATGGTGTACAGAATTTTATGCTATATGCAGAATTCTATGTTGAATCCATTTATGTACAGAAAAATGGAGGGTGCAATTTAAAAAACCTTTAAGCTCTATCATAACTTTTTTAGGACACTCTGTATACAATCAAATATTTTTAGAATATGCTCCATTAGAAACAATGAAACATCTATATATAACTTTTTTTATATCTTTGTCAACAGCGGCGATATAGGATTTTTTTCGCACTAATGGGCTGCCCTGTATATAATTCATGTGCTTGCATTTCGCGATTGGAATTATCACCGTCCGATTAAGAGACTTTTGATTCTATTTAAGACCAAAAATGACATTAGCATGCAATATTTAGAGACAATAAATTTTAGTAGACGTGTTTTTAATAAAATAAGATTTTTTGCAGTCTTGTATTGGTGTTTTGATTTGACAACTTTGTTTCGAAGTTTGTGCACCTCCGGGGTACTGAACCACGTGCCGCTACTGTGTATAATTTGCATTGCTTAGTATTTTAGATTTTTTTTCCTACACAGGACACAGTATAAATTTTAACAACGCCAAAATTATAATGAAAGAAGCGATAGCCTCCAAAAGAAATATAAAAGAGTCCTTTTTAATACAATCTAATAAAAATAAACGTATTGCTTATGCATCTGAAGATTTTAGTAATGTATAGCAATCGCTTCTTTTATTTTAAAGAACATAGCATACGTAAAAATTAAAAACAAATTAAAAATAATCATAGGTACAGAAAGTTTGAGGTTTTTTGGTTTTACCTCATTAATCAGTAATTGTTATCAGGTAGTAATTGTTAATTTTGAAGTTTAACTTGATATAATGTCATTTTAACAGAACGTCAACGGTTTTTGTAGACGTATCTGTTTTAAAAACTAAAGTGTTCTGGAATAGTTGCATTTAAATATTTTAAATTGTTATTTTTCTTTATTCGTTGTAATTTTTCGGAAAGAGATAAACTTTCAGAAACGTTAAGCATTTTTTTGTTCGTTATGCAAATTTGTTTATCAGCAAACCGAACTGCTGGCAAGTAGCCTCCGTTGGATTAACGCAGCAGTGTTTACAAAAAATAACTATTTTATTTTGTAGATTTTCTTGCAGTGGCGAAATACCCATATAGGATTTTTTTGGAGTTATTCTTCATTTAGTTTTAATTTATAACATTGGTGGAAATGACTTAAAACTCAAAATGATCTTCCCCCAACTTTTCTGTCCTAGTTCCTCTCCATTTTCCTTGTTGTCCAAAACTACCGGTCGTTTCCCAACGTTCTCTCCACCACCGTGGAGACCCTCGTCACCGTAACAACAACCGAACTCTCCACTCTCTCCATTACTGCATCTTTCTCTTCCTGCCTTCCTTCCTGAGACGCGGAGCCTTCACGTCGCCTGAGCCGATTACCGGGGTGGTTGGGCGCCCCGTTACCATGACGACCGCTGCCTGTTTTTCGTTGATAGATATGTAGTACGTTGCGTAGCTATGGCGACCGATTGCTTACAGCGACGTGGATGAGATAGCGCCAGTCCCGAGCTCTTTCCAGTAGTAAAACGGAAAAGGCAATTGTATAGTGAGTTTTTTGTATTCTTGTTAAATAACGATAAAGGTGGTATTTATTAAATTTGATAAATTTCTTAATATTACTTTTTGAAATATTTATGTAGAAAAGTTATGAAGTTATATTTATTGTAATGTAGTTGGTAGTTGATCGTAAATAAATATAAATATAACTGAGTCATTTATGCTTTTAACATGCTTCGATCTTTTGTGACAAGCTCTGATCTTATTATCCAGTGATCCCAAGTTTATCAAAAGCCTATTCTTTTTGAGCAGTTGTGTTTCTTACATCATAGGGTACTAAATTCGCATTTTTAAAGTATAGACATCTCTTGCAAAATTGTCCTTCAGAATCACATAAGGAGTCCGTTTAAACTCACTTTCTTTAAATTACATCTAGGCGATCAGTATCTAGTTAGGAAACCATCAATTTGAAGTTGGTCAAACAATGCTTAGAGAAGCTGAACAAATTAGGCAAAGAAAATAAAGTCCTCCGACTATGGGTGTTAGCCTCGGTGCTAGCCCACCAAGGAATAGAAGGCAATGAAAAAACAAATGATCTAGCTAGAAAAGAAGCGAACACTCCACTAACTGGACCAGAACCGTTCTGATTCGCAAGTGGAAATCAACTTAAAGCGGAACTCAAGAACCTGGAAGATTCCATCCGTAACCCGGAATGGGAATCCTCCAACGGTCTAAGAGACTCGACGAAATTTCTCAGAACTTACGACCGAGAAAAAACAAAGATTTTCCTTGATTTAAGTAAAAACAATATTTGGATTGCCACGGGGTTTTTAACAGGACTCTGCCTCCTAACACCTCGGTAGAAAAAATCTCGGTGTGGGGAAAATGGTCTGTGTCGAAACACCAGAACATTTATAAACTCACTTCATCCCTGAGGGTGCCGAGACGACTACCATTCGTGTGATAAACTTTGGTACGATTGATGTCGGAGATGGAGAACTAACTTCTGTAAAACCGTTCCAGGTAATGGCTTTTCTCAAAGTATAATAAATAAATGAGTAATAACTCATGAAAAGGGGACATACTAGATCTTGAAGTTCGCAGTGATTAACTTGCCCCTCATATACTATCTACATCTACCTACTTACGAATGCCTATGCATAGTGATGTAAGGGTAATTTATAAATCGGTAATATTACGGTAACATTTGTATTTTATACCAAAAGCAGCTTTTTAAATAATATTATTTTCTTTATTTCAAAACTGTAAAACCATTACAACAAAAGGCAAGAACGTTTTTTAAGATAGTCAGAGATAGAGTGGCCTATGTTATAGTACATTATAGTGTGTCTTTATAGAGGACAATGGTAAATTATACTCAATATTGTCATATGGTTCTTCTTTCTGTTTCGTTAATTGAAGTCTATTACTTTGAAATCGATATATCCTTCTTCCATTTCTTTCTCAGCAGCCTGTACCATTATAGGATGTGCTTCTCCAATTAGTAAATTATAATTATGAGCAATATAAGTAAGTTTTCCGGCCCTTTCATATAATAGATAAGTTTGTTTCTTCTTAGCTGAGTGACAAATCCATAAGTACTAAAGGTTATTTCGGTTGAGGGGCTGTTTACAATGGTAAATTTAAATTGTCTATAGTCAACTTGCTTATTTTAGAGTTGGAGCAAATTTCTGCCCATGACTAAACCGGCCCCGACATAGATTTTTCACTGGAAAGGGCGAACTTTTTAGCAAAAATATTACCTCTAATTTTGTATTGTGCCAGTCAGTGCTTCCATAATGAAATCTATTTGTGAAAAAATCTTTGGATGATGCCTTGCAGTTTCATAGATGATCTCCGTTGCAATTAAATATTCAGCTTCAGTTAAATATTTGATGCGTAGATTTGGTTATAATAAGTAGGCAAAAAGATGAGCTGGTGTTAAACATTTCCTTGCCCGTTTTTTTCAGAATGCACACATTTTCTTATTTTCCGACATAGCAACGGATAAATCTTTTGAGATTGTTAGTCCGTTAGCTTCAAAAATCGGTATCCACTTAGAGATTGGTTTAAACAAGTTATAAGTTGCTTGTATTTGTAGCCAAAATTCGTTTGGCAGTATAGAAGACTTACAGTGTTTGGTGAAAGAACATCAGAAAGAAATATCTGGGTTATAATCAACTCTGTGTGTGAGTGTGTTTAATGAGCGTTTAGTGCCCAAAAAGCTTTTTATACAAGTAACAAAGCAGTTCCATCTTGTTTTCACAAAAATAAAGGGAAAGAGTAAAGCGGTCTTGCGGTAATATTACCCTTTATATCACTACTTATACATTTCCTTTATCAAAATACTGACTTGACCATATACAAGTAGTTTTTTCAGAAGAACAAAATATGGGAATAATCTGAGTACACACGCATGCGTGTGTATGTGCTTTCTTTCACATGAAATGAGCACACGTGATTTGTGAGCGCACGCGTACAGTACGTCTACCTGTTCTGTAGCTATGGGGCGTCCGTAAGGGGGGAAACGCCATTCTCTAGATGTTTCTCGTAAAAAAATAGACGACGATTCCCATCAATAAAAATTCGACAAATTTGCAAGTAGCCAATGAAATGAGTGGGAGGAGTGTTTTGTGGTGATATACTCGTCAAGTCCACGTGGACCCTCTTCCGCTTCTATTTAGGTAGCGCTTTATAAAATATATTGCAGTTTATTTAAATGTTTTTGTCAGCATTCCTTTCATAGGTACAGATCCAGTAGACGTACTTTAAACATACGTGCTCAACACATTCGCGCTCAAGTCTGTACGCGGCTTTAGGACACAGAAAATTCTTAATACTAACACTAATAATTTCATATATGAAAAATAAAATACAGATTAATAAATGTTTTTTTTTTGTAATTTTAAATAAACTTTATTCTTTTCGATTTCGTTCTTTGATTACTCTTGACACGGTCCATAACGACGCAGCAGCATCAGCAGGACCAAATACGACCGACCAACCGACCAAAAAAGAAACCGATGCGACATTAATAAACGAACAACGACCGAAATTTATAGACCTGTATCTGGAGGATTCACATAAAACTCAACACCGGTAGCTGGTGCGCGAGCTGGCGGGGCAGCGGGACAGAGGCTGCTGCAGCCAACAATTTTTGGTCTTTATGTGCGTGTTTCAGGGGATTAGGCCCGGCCTTGTTAACCAGCTGCAATCCCCCTTTCTCTCCCGACATTTATCGGGGATTATAGCCGAAAGCCGCGACGTGCACTTTCTGGAGCCCTCGGTACACCACCAGGGAAGTCCCTCGACTTGTACGTTTCGTCAAATTTCATTTTTTCTATTATATAATAGACTGTTTTAAAAAAAAATATTTTTCTTTTCTTAATTACACTCAGATGCAAAAAACGCTACGGAGAAATTATTGGTCACATTTAAGGTGTTTTATTTTTGTTATTTTTAGCCCTATTTTTATGATTTTTTTAGCAAACTGTGTATAATTATATCAACTTTAATTCGTAAACTAAGTTTTTAATAAACTTTGGTATTTGGCATATTATACAGGGTTAATCGAGGGATTGTTTTTTTACCCTTACTTTAAAATACCCTGTGCAATAATTTCGTGTGTAAATTTTCCTAAAATATATTCTTACCGTCAGAACCATGACTCCTGAGTCCTGAGCATTTTGTTTTTTAATTCATGTCAATACATCCTTTGGTTACTTTTTAAGAGCGAAATGAACCGATCACGATCAATTTGCAATTTTTTCAATTATCATTACTTTTTGATGTAATTTTTTGCGAAATGGTTTTGGTGACTATTGTCGTAACGTCATATTACAGTGCATTAGATAATCAAAAATGCATAAATAATTAAAAAAGCGTTAAAGACTAACGATACAGTCCGGGTTATAATAAACATTAATAATGATAACAGAACTAATGGTATTAAAGAAAACACCTGTAATACACAAGTATACAAACAGAAAAAAAAATTGTAAAAAATATCCTAATTGCATTGCTTCTCTTTGCTGCTATAACTGCCTGTATACGTCCGTTCATACTGTCATTGAGGCTGCATATATCATATTACGTTATGCTTTTCCCATTCTTCTTTAAGAACCAAGCGAAGTTCATTTAATGAAGCTGCAATGGTACCGCTTCTAACCCTCCTGCCAAGCATGACCCAAACGTCGAACATGATGGTCAGTTTATAGTAGTATATAGTTCATAATAATCACCAAAGCCGCCTTGTCATATTGAAAAATAACTTCAAAAAAAAATGATAATTGAAAAAATTGCAAATTGGTAGTTAAAAATTAACCAAGGCATATATTGACATGATCCAAAAAACAAAATGCTCAGGAGACATGGTTCTGACCGTAAAATTATATTTTAAGGAAATTTTTACACACGAAATTATTGCACAGGGTGTTTTAAAGTTAAGGTACAAAAAAAAACTCCTCGATTAACCCTGTATAATATGCCAAATACTAAAGTTTAAAAAAAACTGAGTTTACAAATTAAAGTTGATATAATTATGTACAAGTTGATATAATTATGTATAGGTTGATAAAAAATTAATGAAAATAGGGCTAAAAATAACAAAAATATAACACTTTAAATTTGACCAAAAATTCCTCCGTTGCGTTTTTTTGCATCTGAGTGTATATCGAACATGTTTTTGGAAATGACGAAGAAAATACCTACTGTAAAAGTTTCCATTTGATTAACATGGGACTATTTTTTCCAACTTTAGAATGTTTTAACTGTTTAACGAGATTTTTGACTTTTTGGGTAGAAACATATTCTTGTAGAGAATTGAACCGTTGATTGAAAGAATTGGAAAGATACGCAGCCTAATGGGCGAATTCGTGACAAGGCTGATTTGATTTCCCCTTACGTCTCAAATGCTGTACGGTGGAGCCTCTACTCGTTCTGCGGCCAACGCACAAAACATTTATTTTCTCTAACTCGGCTAGCGAAGGCAAATCGAAGACTGTATGGAACTGAAAGCGACAGTGTTGCCATATTAAAATGTGTAATATATGTAATACGCTTGATGAAAAAATCTTTGGACGAAACACCCCAGTTTATGTAGCATGACTCGTCATTTTTTTGTTTTTTTACAATAGACAAAAAATGTAGTAAATACTAGAAGGACTGATTTGGTCAAATGTTTTGACAATGTACAACAAGATGGCACATAGTCCAACGTCGTTTCGTTTGATGAAAACAATAAAATATAAATATGTCTTAATCCTAATACTGTCAATAAATCTGTAACTATAACTAAAATCTTAAATCTTAAGAAATTTTTAAAATCAAAATTATTTAAATATTAAGTCAACTTTAACTTTAAGTCATAAAGTTTAAATGATCTTAAGTCTTTGACTTAAGTCATTTTCTTTCAAGTCTAGTCATTTTCGTAAAGACTTAAATCAATATAATGTAATTTAAGGCGTTTTAAGGCGTTATATGGTAATTGGTATTAATTTGTGAGTTAAGTCGGCAAAATACAGCGTTTATTTTAAGATTTAGCATAATACGGGCAACGGTCTAGCTACGTTGAAACACCGGTTCCCATTAGAACACCGAAGTTAAGCGACGTAAGGCGATACTGGTGAATGGACGGGTGACCGGTTCGAAACTCTGTATCATGCTGTTGTCCAAGGGAAAATGTGTGAAATCTATTGATACACACTGCTCATTCACGCCGGTTCGAGGCCGGATGAGATCGGATATATCGTGAGTAAGAGTTAATTTAGACACTTCCTAAGTCGGTAGACCACTGACCATGATATGGCCGAGGACCGCGGTTCGGATTCCGCATAAACAAAGTAGGCCCCGTCCAGATTAGCCCTGGCAGCAAAAAGGAGACGTTAACTGAAATCTTTACTTTACTTGTACTTTTAGCATAATACGAAATGCCTTTTTTGACATACACTCAGATGCAAAAAAACGCAACGGAAAAATTTTTGGTCAAATTTAAAGTGTGAATTTTTTAGCAACCTGTATATAATTTTATCAACTTTAATTCGTAAACTCAGTTTTTTATACACTTTAGTATTTGGCATATTATACAGGGTTAATCGAGTTAAGACCCTGTGCAATAATTTCATGTGTAAATTTTCCTGAAATATAATTTTGCGATCAGAACCATGTCCCCTAAGCATTTTGTTTTTTGGATCATGTCAAAATATGCTTTTATTAATTTTGAAGAGCGAAATGAACTTGACACCATCAATTTGTAATTTTTTCAATGATCATTTCTTTTTGAAGTTATTTTTCAATATGACAAGCCGGTTATGGTGATTATTGTGAACTGTATACTACTATGAACTGCCCATCATGTTCGACGTTTGGGACATGCTTGGCAGGAGGGTTAGAGGTCGCTTCCAGCTTCATTAAATGAACTTCGCTTGGTTCTTAAAGAAGAATGGGAAAGTATAACGCAATATGATATATGCAGTCTCAATGACATACTGTCAACAACGGACGTATACGGGCAGTTATAGCAGCCAAGGGAAGCAACGCAAAGTATTAGGGTACTTTTACTTTTTTATCTGTTTGTATACTTAAGTATTACAAATGCTTTGTTTAATATCGTTAGTTCTGTTATCGTTATTAGTGCTTATTAAATCCAGGACTGTATCGTTAGTCTTTAACATTTTTTTTTTATTTAGTAACGTATCAAATGGCAGCGTAATATGACATTACGACAATTGTCACCAAAACCATCTCGTTATATTAAAAAATTAAATCAAAAAGTAATGATAATTGAAAAAATTACAAATTGATCGTGATCAGTTCATTTCGCTCTTAAAAATTAACCAAAGGATATATTGATACGAATCAACAAACAAAATGCTCAGGAGTCATGGTTCTGACAGTAAAATTATATTTTCGGAAAATTTAAACGCAATTATTGCACAGGGTGTTTTAAAGTTAGGGTAAAAAAACGACCCCTCGACTAACCCTGTATAATATGCCAAATACTAAAGTATATAAAAAAACTTAGTTTACGAATTAATGTTGATATAATTATACACAGTTTGCTAAAAAATTCATAAAAATAGGGCTAAATATAACAAAAATGTAACATCAAAGCAAAACCTTTCAAGGCGGGTAAAAGGACAATAACTCATAATCTTTAAGTTGTTTAATTTAAATTTTAATGCTTAAAAAAGCAAGGGGGCATAATTTAAACTATTCCCATCATCAGGCCCGTTTTTTTGCATCTGAGAATTTCTCAATATCACCACAACTACTATAGAATACAGAATACTATATCGTATCTAATGTGACTTTCAACAATTGCGTGATATATCATTTTCAAAGTTTGCTAATCTAAGTATTTTTTTATAACCAGTAGGTAACCCGATTTTCCAGTTTGGAACTAGTTGTACTGTATTGTAATAGGAAAAGTTGTATTTACCTGGCGGATATGCTGACACTGTTGGTATGTTGCCGAACGGGTGCAGTCTTAGGGAATGGTAATTTGGCCAGGCAGCCGCCATATTAAACTGCGGAAAGAAACTGTGAGTGGGAGCAGCGGTTGCGAGCGGGCTAGCGTGAGGTATGCCCTTGGCTACTCCGTTAACTAGTCCATTTGCCCTGAGGCACTGTTGTTGTTGCTGATGCACTTGCTGCTGCTGGTGGTCGTACAGGCTGTTATGCCCAGCTGAGGCGACCGCTGGGTGCTGTATAGAGCACCCACTCTGGCCTGGCTGCTCCAGCTGCGTAATTTTGAAGCCTGTATTTTTCACTGAAAAAGAAAAATAAATATTAATGATTTACGTAAAGCCTACGCGACAACATTTTATTGAATTAAGAATCTCAAAGATAATAATTCAACTAAAAAAAATCAAACAAAATATGTACATTTGAAGTTTCTAAAATATTATACAGCAAAAATTTAAGCAGACCGTAGTAACGACTGATGACTAGTGAGAAAAAAGACTCTAAGAGCTAGTGGGGTTGCAGTCGGAAACTGAATTGAACATCAGACTTTGTTAATTGTCAAGCTATTGGAATTTATTTATTCCATCCTCAGGACATCAACGTGGTAACACCTTCTAGAAAACTTTCTCTTCTACTTATTTAAGATCTAATCGATCTATTAGTTTTAAGGTTGCCTCTGTAGGAGTTCTTGGGAGATGGACTGGCAACTGTCTTTCTATCTTTTTGGAGGTCTTAACGGCTGTCTCTTACCCATGGGTTTCCCATCAAGAGCTATGAGTGGTAGCCTGTTTTCTTCCATGCGTTTTACGTATGCGAACCATTGTCTTTTTCTTTGCCTACCCCATTGTTGTCTGATATTTGTATTTCTAATTTTACCTCTTCTAGTCTTCCCCATTATGGTTCTTAGGTTCTTCATTTCAGGGACTCTAACATGCTTTTGGTTTTGTTTGTTTTCTCTTTTTATGCCATATATTATAATTGGTCTGATGCAGGTCTTATAAATTTTAATTTTGCTGTCTTGTGATGAATTGGTTTGACCACACTATTTGCTTCAGACATCCTGACATGGCCGTTGCTCTGTTTATTTAGCTTCTCAGATCTTTCTCTGGATCATGGTAGTAGGACATATCGACTATATAGATATGTCGTACTATAAAAACTGCATTAAAAAATTAAACGCGTTTTAGCGCCATTTAATCACCCGATTATCACCCACAATGTGGTTGATTAGTTAGTGATCTTTTTGCTGTGAAGTCGTTAATGTGTCCGCTAAGCCAATTTTTTAATGTAGTTTTTATAGAAGGTTCTACCACGTTAATCTCCTAAGGATGAAACAGATAAATTCCGAAAGCTTGGCAATTAACAAAGTGTATTAATGCAGTCCAAACCCTTCCGACTGCCACCCCACTAACTCTCAGATTCTTTGTGAACATTCAATATAACTTAATTAAAACTAAAAACTATACTAGGTAAAATAAAACGCCAATTCACCACAACACGCCAGAACAATTTACTTTTTACATTAGATGCTTATTTCTCAATCCGATCATCTGCTGATGATGGTTAGCGAAAAGGGGGGGGGGGCAATAATTCATACTTTGAATTATCGTATAAAGTCATAAATCTCAAATGGATTAATTTTAATTTTCTATCGACTTGTGTTTCCGACTTTCATTCTAACCAAAATGTCACCTTTAAAAATGTCCAATTCGTGATTTTACCAATGCTTATTCAAAATCATGTTTTTGTCAATTTTACATTACATATTTTATTTTTTGTCTCAAAAACTATAAAAGATAGGTATAGGTTAGTATAATAGAAAAATTATGAAATATGAGAGTAGTTTCCAAAAATTTAATAATATACTGGGTGTTCCATTTAAATAACAAAGATGCTACCACTTTTTAAATGATCCGGCAACACTGGTAACGCTGATAAAATTTTGATTTTGAAAATTGATTTGAATAAAATTCAAATTTTCAAAACAATCCTATCACCGGTCCTCCTATTACCATCGCCGGAAATTCGGTTACCGTTAGCGGCTAGACAGCTAACTATTGATCCATAAGGATATTTCGAGATTTTTAATTTTTTCCTTCCATTATAAACTTAATGCTACCTAAAATTCAAATTTAGAAGTTTGTAACACTTCTAGAAATATTTTAGAATTCTGATGAGGGCGAGTGAGTCACTGGCAGAGTTAAAGTTTGACTAGAAAAAATTCATAACCTTTCAATTATTGTTGGTACATTCATATACAAATAAAATCAGAATAGACCGCTTCGATTAATTCTAGTTTTCTACCTTTTTCTCGACTTTAAAGTCAATTACCGCTAGCGGCTAGACAGCAAAGTTTTAATCCATAAGGATATTTTGAGATTTTTCATTTTTTCCTTGGGTTATAAGCTTAAAGCTACCTAAAATTCAAAATTTGAAGTTTGTAACTCTTCTAGAAGTGCCTTAGAATTTTGATGATGTCAGTGAGTCAATGTCGAAATTAAAGAAACTTGAGAAGCGATAATTCATAAACTATGAGGTATAATTATTATATAGATATTTGGGTAACCTAGCTAGGCTATATTATGTCTTCATGTGTAGTGAAAATTAATATTCTTGCTTTATCCACAACGAAGTTACAGGGTGGTCAAAAGTGCCGCTAATACCTTCGAGAAAAGGATGGTAGTGGTAATTAAAGAAACGAATCTTCGGCCAGTACGTTTATTTAATATTTGCTTTGCTTTACTCAACGGTTGCACTGAAAACACAACAATTCACCTTCCACCTCTCGTTTAACCTCCCGCCGTCCATCTTTGTACCTTCCCGGCACTTAATCAGATTTACAGAAATTACTTCTTACGCTTGGCTACCTTTCTCGGTACACCCCAACTTTCAATGCACACAGATTAGGACCTAGAAAGGTAACAAGCAAAATAGTTTCTTATTTTGGCGGTTTCGTCTTTTACATTTATTTTTTTTTCTTCGGTCGGTACATTTCCCTTTGTGGGATTAGATTTTCGATCGTTGGTTTTCGATTTTCTCGGAAATATTTTGACTTGTTAAGCAGATTTGTCGTCGAGGAGGAAAGCCGTAGTTACTTTACGTTTGTGGCGTGTTTTTTTTTGAACGAAGGCCTGCTGTCTTTCAGCGTTGTCTCGTTTCCATCGGTCAAGAAAAGGGGCTTATATTGGATAAATAATTGGTGGTTGTATCAATAGAGGTTTGAGCTGATTGTTAATTAATTAGAGAAAATGTTTCGAAAATGTCGGAAAAAATGTTTTATTGAAAAAAATAAGTATAATATATTTATAATAAGTAAGCAACTAGTTGTAAGTAAGCAAGTTAATAAGTAAGCAATTAGTTGGGAAACAGACTATTTTAAGTGTTTTTTCATACCTTCATTTTTTCAACTAGTTGTACTAAAATGTATGGGAGGGGGTTAGTCACCGCGACCTTAGATCTATTGTGTCCCCCTTTCTTGCGTTATAACTCATCGTACAATCTCAGAGCTTTGACAAAAGCCATCAGTGTCTGAGACGGTTTTACAAAGGTTAGTTCCCCATCTCCGATATCAGTCATGCCAAAGTTCATGGTACGAATAGTTATCGTCTCGGAGCACTAAGTGATCAGGTGTTCTGGTGTTTCCCCATTTTACAGGTGAGGCCCCGGATCAAAAATTTTTGTGAACCGGGGCAAAAAATTGATTATAGCGCCCCCTCTCTCCAGCGTTTGCAATAAATTAATTTAAAAAACTTACAAATATCTAGATATAGGTAGACATTTTTCGTAAACGGGACAGAATTAGCCCTTAAGCTTCATTCGGAACCTCCGAATTAGTGGAATAAATTAGTGGTTTCAATTAGCGTAGAAATTTGTTCCTTTAATTTCAATGTAAGCATTCAGAACGTCTAAATTATTGGTAGTCATATTCAATTAGTAGAAAAAGTAAACAAACTTTTTAAGTTTTCCACTAAATATACTTCAAATTTTGCGGGAAATGTCATTTTGGCCATTGATTAGCATCCGTCAAGAGAAATCATGGTTAGAAATCAAAAGTTTATTGTTTTATAAGCTAAATATTTGGCTTTCTTTATGGATACAACTGACTACCGCAAGCTGTTGTTAGGATATTCTATTAATTTTAATTGTGTTTTTTAAACATTGGGAATGATCGTAAACTAAAAAGTAAAAAGCGTAATTATTGAAACCGCTAATTTATTACACTAATTGCGAGGTTCTAAATGAAACTTTAGAATGTGTTTAAAAACTAACTAGGCGTTTTAAAATAAAATGAATACTTGATAGAAGAACGTAAGGTGCATACTAGGCGCTTTGTGGAGCATTTTTTTTTATTTTCAACCATATTATTTGCGTAGCTAGATATTCTGTGATATTATATTATGATTTGGCGCCCCCTAGGATAAAGCAGGATTGTAGCAGCCCAAACAGGATCGGATATTTTATAATTCCTGCTTTCAATGAGTTGCTAACTTCCCCGATTTCCATTTTCCCCAAAGAATTTGCATTCGCCGTTGCTTCTTAGCTTCAATTCACTGAACTGTTCGTTGAGGGGACAGTATCCTGTTGACAAACCCCGCGACAATCCGAAGATTGTTTTTACTTAAATCAAGAAAAATCTTTGATTTTTCTCGGTCGTAGTTCTGAGAAAGTTCTTCGAGTGTCTTAAAGCGTTGGAGGATTCCCATTCCAGGTTGCGGATAGATATTCCAGATTCATGAGTTTCGCGTTTCGCTTTCTCGAGATTCGAATTTTCAAACAATATATCTTCTTGGGCTGACCATGCCTTTAATTTTGAAACGATATACAACGTTTCGACTTGTATCAATCATAAGTATAGGGTTTCCAGAATCGGAGCTGTATTTCGGAACCGGGAATTTCGGTACCGCACCTCTTAGGAACCGGGATTTCCCGTTTTTTTCGGTACTTTCGGTACCTACTGACTAATTTTTGTTAAATGGTGGAGCAGTTCATCAATGAGAAAACAAGGGATGGTTTTTCAAAGTAAAATGGACAAGAAATTAAGATTTTTAATAAAATTAATATCAAATTATTAAGTAATCAGTCATGAGTAAATTAACATGAACACAAGTAAAGAAACAAATATAGGTGACTTAAATCTCACACATCAAACAACATAAACCAACTTAACTGAATTTGAGACAAAAGCCCTAAAATATTGAATTAAAAATGCAAATATCTATTAAAACATAACATAATAAATATAATAAAAACTTCAAAACTGAAAAGAAGCAAGAACAATAAGAAATAGTATTATTACTTATCTAGAAGAGTTTCATTTCGACCGCTAGAAAGTATCAAAGGACTTTCTCACGTAACAGAAAATATTTTTTGAATTATTGTTACCGAGTCCCGAACGAACCGGGAATTGCGATGGCCAAAAAGATTTGAACTGTAATTGGTAGTATTAATTAGAGTTTCCGGAATTTCGTTCCCGTTCAATGATTGTGGAGTTCGTCAAGCAGCAGAATCGAATCAGGAAGCAGGGGATGGTTCGCAAAAGTAAAACCGATAAAAAATTGAGTTTCAAATGAAAATAATATAAAATTGTTAAGTCATGATAAAGTAAACATGTACGCAAATGAACACAAGCGAAAAAGAAAAACGAAAAAACATTATAGGTAGCTTAAAAATTACATCAAACAACATAAACCACACTCGAAATCAACTTAACTAAATCTGAAAAAAAAATTACATTTTCAATTAAAGATGCAAATGCCTATAAAAACATAACACAAAAAATATAACCAATACATTTAGCAATATTATACTAAATAATAAAATAACATATTTAAACTTCAATAATTGCTAATAAGCATTATAGGAACTTCAAAATAACTTCAGAAGTAAGAACAGCAAGAGATAGTATCACTACTTATTTAGAAGAGTTGGATTTCCACCGCTAGAAAATATAAAAAGCGTTTCGCACGTATAACAAAAAATATGTTTTTAATTATTATTACCGAGTCCCGAAAGTACCGGGAATTAATAATTACGAGTCCCGGTTCTGAACCCAAATCACGAGCCATTGTCAAGTAAATCTTGATAGTATGCTGGTTGTACTTGATAACAATTTGTGAAACATATAGTAGTTGATACATGGTGTTAGTTTCAAAATTAAACACAATGCCAGTACAGACAAAATATTTCATTTCAAAACTATGTTAGTCATAAAGACATCTAATCTTACCTTGTTAAGCCCCAAAATTCTTCTCCTACCCTCCTTAGCAGCTTACAAATTGAAAATTGTTTTTAGCACAGTACCAGCACTCGCGAAAAATGTTAAATTGAGCGAACTGTTTTGAACACCAAAACAAGAAAAAGTATTTGGCGTAAAATATCGAAGAATTCGGAACACCACAGAGAGAACTAAAGCCAGCTTATCCCGAAGCGATGCAAAGAGAACTGAAGAACTCGAAGGTAACTATGAACGTCAAACAGCCCTTACTAAGCAGGTAGATCAAGAGATATTGGCAAGGGAATAGTGAGGGGGTGGTGACCTGACTATCAAGGGATGGTCAGATGGAGTCATAGTAACAGAAAAATGTATACAGTTATTAATAGGATAGAACAGCGAGGAAACAAATGTACCTATCGGAAAGGTTACAAGAAAATTTAGGGCGGGGGGAGAATATTTTTGCAATTTATTATTGGCTTGTTATCTAGAATGAGGTTTGGTCATCTTGGACTACCTGAGTGTTATTCATAGCATCGCATTCTATGAAAGATTCAATAGTTTTAATATTGGTAAATGGTAATATATTAATAAAAGTCTGACTGTCTCGATACGGTGACATTTTTACGGGCAAATAATGTCTACTGTCTGTACCCTGGGCAAGGTTATTAAAAGGTAAGGTTGTCTCGTAACTTTTGGACCAATAGGAGCGAAGCGGAATATCATCACTCTGACGTAGATAGAACGTATAAAATCATAGATAAAAAGAATAGAAAATAAAATGCAACCGACAAAGAGAGATAAATGGACAATACAATAAATAAAACACATATCAAACAACTGAAAACTATTGACGCCATACACTATAAACAATAAAGTACACAATGAATATCGTTTCGGAAATGCACTGTCGGACTGTGGGCAGTTTATATCCCTTTATCTATGAGCGGTGTCATTCCTATGACGTAGTAGATGACGTTTTCGATAATGGCGGATCGAGTTACGAGACAACCTTATCTTTTAATAACCTTGACCTTGGGTTGCCAACTATCCTTTATTCCAGAGGTCACTCCTCTTTTTGATTGTACTGTGGTGGTACTGTTCTCTTACGTTACGTATCGAAAAAGTTCTCTTGTTACACACTCAGTTCCCTAAAATATAAAAATATTTATATTATTTTTTATTATTATATTTATTTATATTATATATATTATTATATTTATCGCCAAAATTCTTAATAAAATTATTAATTTGGAAACAATGTGTCTTTCGGTTACTCCTATTCGTTCGTACAGAAAATAAATATTTACGTTCAAGAAACACAATATGATCGAAAAAAACGGCGTCAGCGACGGCTATGAAGTGAAGATTGCTGTCATTTTAAAGGTAAAATCGAGTGTAAAATTATATGGGAAATGTCATCTATGTTCATTTCCAAGCCAACTGGATGCCGTTTTTTTTCTCGATCATACGGCATTTGTGGAAGCATGTTTAGCTTTTTTATGTTTACTTACTCTTAGCTTATGTAATTTTTTTTGTAGAAAATCGTTTGATATATTTTGATGGTTTTTAAAGTTTTGAGTATAAATATTTATAAGAAAGTATGAAGGAATATCAACCGTATAACGTTTACATAACTTTCGGGTAAATTCTTAACATTTGGGCTAAGTTTAAAAAAAAATGTTACGCCTGCGCGGCGCTTATTTACCCTCTTTTTGTTCTCTATTTTTTTTGAACGGTGGCAACCCTGCAGTACCTTTGTCTTTAACATTTGTGTTATAACGTCTTTTTTCTAGTTATTTTTGGTAAAATGCTAGTTATTAATATATTAATCACAACGGTGTTATGTCAACGGTGTTAAAAGACGTGTCTGTGTCGGAAAAAAGTGCCGGGTGCGTCTCAAAAGTGGCTCACCCCTATAACTTTTTATTTTTTCAATTAAAAAAACGAGATTTGGTATGTTAGTATATGACCTTAATTAGGATTGATCGACGTATTCAATTATTTTCGGTCACTTCCTGTTTCATTGGAAATGACTACAACTTTTGATTTTTAAATAGCACCCTCGGTATTTTTTTACTTTATTCAATAGAAAATAGCACTGAATAGAATGAATATCATATGTCAATTTTTGACATTTTCGTATATGGTTTATTTGAAATAATAGCATGCGGTTGATAACGCAAATTTGACTCGAAATATTAAGTGTGTGGTATCAAATTATTCGTAAGAAATGCTTTTTCCAAATATGTTAATGAGCCACTCTCGTTCCATTTGAAAAAATGGAGATATGATTAAAAATAGGATTTGAGCATCTTTTAACCGACCATTACAAGACACTAAGAACATTAGACAATCAAATTTATTTTTCCAATGCTCCTTGATTAAAAATTAGTGTTTTTAACATAGCCATGACACTCTACATTCAAATTTAAAATACGATTTTTTATGAAGCCAGAATGTCAAAAGTTGATATATGATATATGTCATTCTATCCAGAATATCATTTTTCATCGAATAAAGTAAAAAAATACCGAAGGTGTCATTTAAAAATCAAAAGTTGTAGTCATTTTCGATGAAACAGGAAGTGACCAAAAACAACCGAATACGTCAATCAATCCTAATTTATGTTATATACTAACATACCAAATCTCGTTTTTTATCTGAGAAAATACGCACCCGGTATACTCAGCTACATTTAAACATAAACACAGATATATATTTATTTTTTTTTCTGAAGAACAGCCACTAATCATTTTTCCTGAAATTTAGTATCATAGATACATTTTAATATTCAAACGAAAGGCTTGGTGCATTCTCCGCCGGTGTTTGCCACCATCGGAGAATATCGTAAAAAACTAGCGTATACAAATACACGGGTTTAAATAGCAACTATACGAAGTGTTGGAAGAAGTGTGGAAGTATAAATTGTGAAAATTATAAAAATAAAACTAAAAAAGCAAATATTTTGATATCTTCAGAAGGTCTACTTGTATTATAATTTATTATTTCAGTTAAAAAACCTTTTAGATGAGTTCAACTGCGGTAGCGAGCATAGTTTTAATAATCGGTTTTGCTAGTGAGGCCAAATTGGGGCTAATGTAATAAGTGGGCATAAGTTTCGCTATAAGTTGATTAAAAGTATACCATTAATATTGCAAATTATATTTTATCCTCTCATAGCATACCGGGTACGTCTCAAAAGTGACTCACCCCTATAACTTTTTTATTTTTTCAGATAAAAAAACGAGATTTGGTATGTTAGTATATGATATAAATTAGGATTGATTGACGTATTCAACTCTTTTTGACCACTTCCTGTTTCACCGGAAATGACTAAAACTTTTGATTTTTAAATTGCATCCTAGTTATTTTTTTTACTTTATTTGATAGAAAATGACACTCTGAATAGATTGACATATTGATATGTTGATATATTATCAACTTTTGACATTTTCGCTTAAAACAAAATTATATTTTAAATTTCAATCTAGAGTGCCATGGTTGTGTTAAAAACACTAATTTTTATTCAAGAAGCCTTGAAAAAATAGATTTGATCGTCTAATGTTTTTAGTGTCTTATCCTGGGCGGTTAAAAGATGTCCAAATCGTATTATATATTAATAATATCTAAACTTTTTAATAAAATAAATTTTAAACTTTTCGCCTCCATTTGCCATTGCGTTTGTTGTTCGGTGCAACATTCAAGTCTATACGTAGCTTAAGTCTCATACAAAAACTGTGCTAGCTGTGATACTAAAATAATTTCAAAGAAACCCTGCTGGATTTATTTAAAATTATACTATAATTATTTCAGGTAGGTAATACACAAAGGAAAAAGGTATTGTTAATATTCTTCTCAGAAAAATTAAACAATAACTTAAAAGAAGAGTATTACTACGATTGTATAGAAAGTCTAGACAATCAGTTTACAACTTAATTTTATTTATTAAGTTGTAAAGTTTAAATCAAGTTTAAAAAGAATTATGTAAAGTCATGGATAGAAATTCCCCAATAAGGTACTTGTAAAGTTTACAACTTGATTTACCTACATTAGTATAATTAGAGAAGTCATACTACAAATTTTATACCCGCCACAGGAGACTATATTCAAACCGGTAACGTTAGTCAAAAAATAATAATAGTCAAAATTAGTTCTGCTCGAATTTTATCCTAACATCCCCATAAAATTTTAAAAATGATGCTAATAAACGAGTCAGAAGAAAGGCGTAATATAAAAATAAATTGGCTACTGGCGGCACTTCACTTCCACGAACGGACATAAAATTAATATTGTCTCGGTATATTGTCTGTTTGAGAAATTTTATTAAAAGTGAATTTTGTAGTGTCATTTGTTATGGTTTTGGAATTAAAGCATTTACAACTATATTGCCACAAAATGTCTATACCTCTGTGGCGGATTCATCTCTCCAAAAAAGTACTATGGGTTTATAGGCATTTCGCCACTGTAAGAAAATCTACAAAATAAAATAGTTATTTTTTTTAAACACTGCTGCGTTAATCCAACAGAGACTGATGGTCAGCAGTGGTTTACTAATAAACAAATTTGCCTAATGGACAAAAAAATGCTTAACGTTTTTTATTTTTTCGTTTTTTATATTGCGAAGTTTTTAATAAAATAACAAAAAGTAATATATTTACTGCCAAATCGAATTAAATTACAGCATGTTTCGATTGCTAGAGCACCAAAACACTTTACTACTGCAGTGCACCAGCAGATGATTAAAACTAAGATGATTAAAACAAACAAAACAAACAAAAGGTGGTAGATTTAATTTACTAGAAAGAAAACGGTTCAGCGGTTCTGAAAATGTGAGCATTTTTTTTAACTTTCAAAGAATCTCGGTTATTCTGGACTAATTTGAAAAACGGTAAAGAGAAAATATGCTTCATTTATCGAGATCTACCAGCCCTGAAAATATTTGCACTTATTTAGGTCTCACCCTGTATATTAAAAAAACATATTTTACATAAAATAATATATTACCTATATTAAAGATAACACAACTCAAATTAGCGTCGCTAATATATTATACAGGGTGGTCCGAATTATTGTATTCTTGAGACTTCGGCAGCATATTCTGCAAATAAAAATAAGTAAAAAAGTTCGTATAAATGTACGTCCTAAAATGCTTAGTTTCGGAAATACAGGGTGTAGAAGTTTCATTCTTATTTCGATTTTGTCAAAATAATTATTTATGAAGTAAAGTCAATATTTGTATGAAAATTGGTGTCTGGGAGTTTTTTGATATGAGAAATTTGATTTTGATGTCAATATGACTCCTACTTGCAGAGGGCGCCACCTACATATTTTTTAACTGGTTTGAAGAGTAATAACTTTTCGTCCGTACCTACCTGTATAAAACTCCTGAGTAAAAAAATATACATTTACAAAGTTTTTTACGTAAAAAATGTCTCTTGGTAAAAATCGCTACAAATAATGGCTCTCGAGATATTTAGAATCGAAATTATCAATACCTATCATAATTGACATAAATTAAACATGTCGACTAAATAGTTAGTAGACTGAAATCATAAATTTGAAATGTTTTTGTGCCAAAAGTTCAACAGAAACTGTTGTATCATCATTTTTTCCCAGAAAAGTTTATGATGAATTTAAAAAAATAATAATTTCACAAATTTATTATTTCAGTCAAGTAACTATCTACTCAACGTGTTTATTTTTTGTCAATAATGACATGTAGGGTACCGCGGGGTATTGGGAGCCATTGAGTAATGGGAGCCATTGTGTAATTTTGAATAACGCGCCCTGATCTGAGCACTGACAGTTGCTATACGCGGGATCCCCCATTAAATGTTTCCTAAAGCAACCACCGCTTTGTTTTAGTACGATTCCAAGTCTGTAGAAAACGCATCGTGTTTACGGGACTTCCTTATACAGTGCACGTTTTAAAAAATTAGTGGTAAGTTGTATTTATATTTTGCTT
This sequence comes from Sitophilus oryzae, assembly GCF_002938485.1. Lineage (NCBI taxonomy): Eukaryota > Metazoa > Arthropoda > Insecta > Coleoptera > Curculionidae > Sitophilus > Sitophilus oryzae. Next base: position 5,180,113 of record NW_022146996.1, read on the forward strand.
TAGAACAAAATAGCGGTGTTAAACGAAATCTACTGAAGCATTCGATTTCATTAGATGAAAGTTCGATCTGCGCAGTTGTTTTGCTTCTGTTAGCGCATTTAATTTTGTTATTTTTAACTTGCAAATATGTAAACAAACGGGGTAATCGGAGCCAGAGTGGAATATATAATATATCAACTGAAATAACTTGAATTTTTATTTTAAAATATTTCAGACATATGTATTTTTCTCTTGTGTTTTACCTAAAATAATTCAAATTTTGTTTGACAATGTTCTTAACATATTTAAATATGTAAAATAAAGTGGCTCCGATTTCCCCACTGTTATGGGTAATGAGAGCCAATGATAGGTTTTAGTTTTTTTTTGCATACCAGTAATGTTTATCTAAAACAGAGAACTGATACTGATTTTATTTCAGGTTTTCCTTAGGTGGCTCTTATTGCCCCGCGCTACACTATTGACTATTTTCATTCTAAATATCTTGAGAGCGGTTGCTCGTAGCGATTTTTACCAAGAGACATTTTTTACGGAAAAAATCATGGAAATGTATATTTTTTCACTCCATAATTTTATACAGGTACGGATGAGAGAGAATAGTTATTACTCTTCAAAACAATTAAAACACATGTAGGTGGCGCCCTCTACAAGTGGGAGTCATATTGACATCAAAATCAAATTTCTGCCAGACACCAATTTTCATCCAAATATTTACGTTACTTCATAAATTATTCGGAAAAAATCCAAATAAAAATGAAACTTCTGCACCCTGTATCTTCGAAACTAAGCATTTTAGGACATACATTTATACGAACTTTTTTACTTATTTTTATCTGTAGGATGTGCTGCCGAAGTTTCCGGAATACAGTTCGGACCACCCTGTAGGTATATGCGATAAAATATTTCATTTGCTAATAGTTTTAATTTTCTAATTATTTTTTATTAAACGCTATCAAATCTGCATCTATTTTAAGTTTTAATAATATTTAGTTCTGAAAGTTTCTTTCTTTAAGTACTACCTATTATAATGTAAGGATAAAATATAGATTAATTAATTCAAAAAAATAAATTAGGTATGTGCACAAATAAAAAAATAGTAAGATTTCAGAACTTTATCATTAACAATGGCAACGCTGGTCGTATTCCAAAAACACGTTGGAATGACAGTTAACCGGTTTACCTCCCACTCCAAATTTTAGGCGGGATTCGTTTTGTCGTCTCTCTACGATTGTTCTTCTCTGGTAAAACAGTCTAGCAGTGGTCTTTCTTTCATCAATTGTCCTTCCCAGAATCCTGATACCTATCATTGAAAGTAGGTAAATTAACGAATACACAAACGAAAGAAAAAGATAAATATCTATATAACGATGTTTCCGCAGAATTATCCGCTTAACTCCGCTTAGCCTCCATTAAACTCCCGTGCCGCATCGAACTAATGCAATTTAAAGAGTCACTCAATTCATAAATTTGCTGCCGTCTAAGAGGATTTCTGCCGCCATCGAGGACGTATCACGTGCCTTTGTGCTTCTTTAGTTACCTAGTTGTGTACATTAACACTAGTTTATCCTGATTATCCCGAATAATTCCTCTCGGCGCTTGTTTGCCTTGCGCGCTATGGGATCGCTGACTGGCCGGGATTATTTTCAATCTCTATTACGATTTCGGGCTTAGTCTTTCTTATTTCCGACGAATTTGTTTAGCCGAAACTGTTGAGTGGCTTATTTGATAACCTTGAACCTTTTTCAGGATTTAGGTCACTGGGAGAGGACACTTGGGGCGTGTATATAATGAGAGAAAAATAAGGCATCCCCAGACAAAATCATAAAATATATTTTTTTTGATAATATTACTCATTACTCATTACTAATTCAACAAATAAGCATTTGTTATCTCATTTTTATTATCTATATTTACTATATTACCCTCTATATTTTTTTATTACCTATTATTACCGTATACATTAAAGTACAGACCACAGAAATAAAGCAACCAGGGCTAGTATGGGGTGAAGATTTTTACATGAAATTACTTATAAAAAAAATAACAAAGCATCCAGTATATAGAAGCCTCCCCAAACACAAAATCATAAAAATTTCTCATTCTCTTTTTTCTTTTTTTCCGACTTTAGAATAACTGAAATCAGTTACATGAAAACGTGTTCCTGCTTTACATTCTAAACACTTTTCTTGTGTAGGTACGAACTTAATCTAGTAGATACTGTAATTTACACATCAATACTGTACCGAGAAAAAACGAAAATAAACAAAAATGAACCAACAAACCTAACCAAAGCAACCAAAACACGCTGCTGTAAGCGAAAACGCGTCTGTTTACGAATTCCAATTACCGAGTACTTTTCAAATCTTGCTATATTTTACAATCGTTGATCAATAAATAAAAATGGTACACTACCGCAAGAAGTTTTTTTTGCGTGTCTATGTTTAGAAAAATTTCTAGAATGAAAAACAGAAACGTGTTTACATGTAACTGATTTCAGCTATTCTAAAGTTGAAAAACTGAAAATTATGCATTTCCGCAGAAAAATGTTTGTGACATACTATTCAAAAAGGCTTCCAAATACTAAATAAACAAATATTTCTTACATAACTGATTTCAAGTAAATGAAAGTAGCTCTGATTTCAGCTATATTCTAACGTTGAAAAACTATAGTTGCTCGGTGGGCAAAGAATAGAATTGTTTATTTAGATTAATATGTCTTAGATATTAATTAAAAATGGATTCACGTTATTCACAAAAAATGTTAACATCTGAAAAAGCAGAGCAAATATTTTTCCTCTTCAAAAAAGAATAGATATTATAAAAAAAAAGAAAAATTAAAGAAAAAAGAAATTAAAAGAAATATTATTGGGAAAATAAACTCACGTTATAATTTCGCCACTTACACTATAAGAAAATCTACAAAATAAAAATAGTAATTTTTAGTAAACCAAACCAAACCAAACAATGCTGCGTTAATCCAAAGGACTTTTTTGAAGAGATGAATCCGTCAAGGAAGAGGAATAGACATATTTTAAATATTTTTACATTTTATCAAAAATATATACATTTTTTTATTTTTACTCTTTAATTTTTGCAAATTATTAATGTAAAATACAAAGAGACAGAGAAAAAAGAACTTTATATTATACACATATTTTCTTTCTTTGATTTGTTTTCTTTTATTTTTAATTTTATTAGTACATAGTGATAACATATCATTATAAAAATATTATACATATTATTAAAAACATATTATTCAGTACTTGAATACCGAGTATTGAAATTATTCTATTAAACCCTTACACTAGAAGAAAGTAAAGGTTAAACCAAGCGACTCACAATAAGTAACGAAGTTCCAAGTCAAGCCCAAGTCTTCCAACCTGTACACAAAACAACGATTATAAAATAACGATACTAAGTACCAAAGTAACGAGTAACTAAAGTAACGAGTCCAAAGTAACGAGTCCAAAATAACGAGTCCAAAGTAACGAATCCAAAGTAACGAGTCCAAAGTAACGAGTCCTATTACCAAAAGTAACTAGTAGTAACGAGTCCATATAAGTAACTAAAGTTTACATACCTACTTCCAAATACTAAATAAACAAATATTTCTTACATAACTTATTTCGAGTAAACGAAAGTAGCTCTGATTTCAGCTATACAGGCAGTCCTCGATTTACGTCGTTTCGTGTTACGTCGTTTCGAATTACGTCGAACAATTTTTTTTTCACTATTCCTCAAAGTTACGTCCCACTGCTTCGAGTTACGTCATTTTTTGAAAAGAACGATCCAAATTTTAAAAGAAGTCTGGACATAAACAATAAAATTTTAGTAACATACAAGCAGGGTTGACAGATCCTCGTAATGAAAAAGCGGGACAGTGTTGATCATTACTTAATTAGCAACTATTACGATTTTGACGATAACCACAATAAAAGTTCCAACCAAAAAAAATAAATATATACTTTCTTTTACTCTCTGGTATTTCTGTAGTTGCCATATTAGTATATGTATTATACAGGGTGGCCCATCGAAAACGTTCCGCAAGGCATAACGGCCAGGGTATTTATTTTTTCAAAAAATCCAAAAACACGTCAATTTTTTTTGTGAGGGGGACAACTTTTGTCCCAAAAATGATTGCAAAATATTCAACCCTCTAAGCGGGGTGTCATCCCCCAACTTTTTTCAAATGGAACGGGGGGTCAAGTGGCACCGCAGTGAAAAGAGCTTTCTATTCTCTATATTTCTCCGCTTCGTTTTTGAAAATCGGTCGAGGCATTGAGAAAATATGAAGGATTGAAATTTGAAAAGTTTATTTAAGCATTTATCAGAGTAAATGATAATTAAGGATAAATTCGACCAATTCGCTGTTTTTTCTTATTATTTCTAGATGTTTACGCATTTTTTCACTTGTCACAACGTTGAATGATCACGTGCGGTAGTTGCTAGATAGCTATTCTGTCACTTGTACGTTGAAGTTCTTCTCGATATCGTTAAACTGACCCACAATAGAATTTCCAAAAATACCAGCCCACACGTTCAATTTCTGAGGGTTTTTTGTGTGCACCTCGTGAAAAACCCTGGGGTTGTCCTCAGCCCAGTACCGACAGTTGTGCCAATTACTACACCGTTCAAAAAGAAAGTACGCTCATCCGAAAAACACACATTAAATAGGAAATTATTATCATTCGCCACTCGTTCACTCATAGCTTCACAAAATTGCAAGCAACGATCAAAATCGTCTTCGTTGAGTTCTTGTACCAACTGAATTTTGTACGGGTGGAACTTGTGTTTTTTTAATATCCTTTGTAAACTTGTACGATTCCCGCCTGTCTCATTGGCAAATTTTCTTGTACTCAGAATACTGTCCATGGCAACTTGGCCCAATACGAATACCTCCATAGCTTCATTTACTACAGGATTTTCCCTCTGCCTCTTTTTATTCATAACGGAACCAGTTTCGCGAAATTTTGCTACTAACTGGCGAACAATTTTGCCATAAAGGTGTTCATTGAATATCTGCGCAACCCGTTTGCAAACATCTAGAAATAATAAGAAAAAACAGCAAATTGGTCAAAGGAATTTATCCTTATCATTTACTCTGATAAATGTTTAAATAAACTTTTCAAATTTCCATCCTTCATATTTTCCCAGCGACTTGACCGATCTTCAAAAACGAAGCAGGAAAGTATAGAGAATAGAAAGCCCTTTTTATTGCGGTACCACTTGACCCCCCTTCCCATTTGAAAAAAAGCGGGGGATGACACCCCCGCTTAGGGGGTTGAAGATTTTTCAATAATTTTTGGGGCAAAAGTTGTCCCCCTCACAAACAAAATTGACGTGTTTATGAATTTTCTGAAAGAAAAATTACCCTGGCCGTTATGCCTTGCGGAACGTTTTCGATGGGCCACCCTGTATTTACTATTATATGTATGTTTTTGTTTTTTTTTTGTTTTTTTTTGTTTCTTGTATTATTATAAGTTTAACTACATTACAATACACTGTTTCTCATACCCCAATTATTTAAAAATACCATAATATTAATATAGACAAACGCACATCTCTTTGTTTTATCGAATTTTTATCTTACAAAAGTACCTAACTTCTCCATTTTCTATAGGATCTTATGACAAAATAAGATTCGACTTACGTCGTTTCGACTTAAGGCGCTATTTTGAAGAACCTAACCTGCCGTAAGTACGAGGACTGCCTGTACTAAATTTGAAAGACTCGAAAGAATGGATTTCCGCAAAAAAAATGTATGACATGCAAGGCTTCCTGAAAAGGCTTCCAAATACTAAACAAACAAATATTTCTTACATAACTGATTTCAAGTAAATGAAAGTAGCTCTGATTTCAGCTATTCTAAACTTGAAAAACTCGAAAGGATGGATTTCCGCAAAAAAATGTATGAAATGCAAGGCTTCCAAATACTAAATAAACAAATATTTCTTACATAACTGATTTCAAGTAAACGAAAGTAGCTCTGATTTCAGCTATTCTAAACTTGAAAAACTCGAAAGGATGGATTTCCGCAAAAAAATGTATGAAATGCAAGGCTTCCAAATACTAAATAAACAAATATTTCTTACATAACTGATTTCAAGTAAAGTAGAAAAAGTAGCCGTGATTTCAGCTATATTCTAACGTTGAAAATTCGTAAAAGTTGCATTTCCGTAGAAATAGTTTAGTGAAATACCTACTATTCCAAAAGGCTTCCAAATACTAAATAAACAAATATTTCTTACATAACTGATTTCAAGTAAACGAAACTTGAGCCCTAGTATGGTTATTTCGAAGTCAAATTTTCATTTGTTCAAATAAGGTATTTATGTTTAACGTTACGAGGGATAAATATTTTAAATGATCAAAAAAGATGATTTGAAACATAAACAACAATCATATATTTAATGAAAACGTGTTAAAATTAAAAATTTCCGCTTTTCCTAACTCCTTTCAAACTCCATAAAACATAAACAACCCGTTTCTGCTCGAAAATACATTCAACCACTTCATTAATTACAACTTTTCCTCCCTTCCTCTCGCTAACAGCAAACGTCAAACTCGTTCGAAAATTACCGCAACAGTTATTTTCCGTCCATACAATAAACACAGAACAGCCTCTGCGGCCTCTTCTGCCTTTGGACCTCGTCAAACCCCCTCCAAAACCAAGTGCCCCCTCGTCGGTGGGCGGGTCATTGTTGAGATAGTGGGGAGAAGGATCGGCGCCAATAGACAGCTGTGGGAGGAGTCGCGGGTCACGCCCCCAACACGCGCCGGCTACGTCATTAGGGTGCTGGTCTCCCACCGCACTGGCAGCTGCTGGGTCGTTGATTGTTTTTTATTTATACGTACGGTGGGTACGTCGTGCTTGTCAATAAAACAAGCTGACGTTTGGAAGCGGCGGTCGTCGTCTACTACTACGGGCAATTCTTTTCGTGGATCTGTCCTTTTGTCCGCCAGTTCGATGTGTGTATGTATTATTCTTCCTTCTTTTCATTGTTTGGCTTTTTTATTGTCGTTTTTTTATTCGTTGCCGGATGATAGTAGAGTAGAGAGATAACATTTGACAGTGGCGTAATCGCGTATAGTTAAAGTTACGCCAAAGTATACATACATACATATTCATATATTATTTATTTTTACCGATTTTTAAACAGTAGCGACCAGTAGATATATTTTTTTAATCATCATTATTAAGTAGTAAAACTGACAAAAATGTAGACATTATGAAATATACTCCTTTGTTGTGTTTATGTTTGTCCTTGTTAATGAATACCGAAATAAAAACGTTTAATGTGTACTTAGTTTGCTTGATGTAACCAAGAATCAAATTTTGACGTAAAATAGAGAAATGAGGAAAATATATACTTTATAACACAATTTTGTCAAAAAATGCTAGAATGAAAAGTGTAAAACACATATTTGATGGCATCCAGAAATTGACAAAAAAATTTACATTTAAATTAAATTGTCAAAACAATTGCCAAGTATTTTTATGCCGAGACAGACTATATAAATTATTTCACTTAATGAATATTTATTTAAATTCCATCAGTAATACATGACATATATGTGTTCACAACAATTTTAGTCCTTTTTCATTTGTCATCATATTGGGGGTTATGATAACCAGATTCTCAAAAAATAAATTTTATGAGAAAATTGTAAAAAATACAGAGATACCTATCTTTAGTAAAATACACAGGGCTTATACAATTATTATGAAAATATGTATTTTTTTAAAAAAATTGTACAGTGTAAAGATATTAAAGTTTTCAAAATATGTTTTAAGATAATACCAAAAAAATAATTATTAAAAACTCATTGAAGTATAATTACATTAAAAAAAAACTGGTTTAAAAATATTACCAAGAGGATACATGATAGTAACAGTTGCTGTCTGTCATTCTAGTTCAGAAATAAATATGTAAATGACATTTTGCTGTCATTTTTTGACATTTAAAATTTTGATAACCACTGGATTTTCTTTCTTGTAAATTTAATCTACTATCTATATTGCCATATTATCAACAAAGTATATTTTTAACTAAAAACTAAAAAAATTTTCAAATTTTTTTTCAAAAAATTCCAAATTTTCAAGATCTTTTTTTCGCGCAAAAAACTCATAATAGTGTTTCTGGGGTGGAAATATATGCTACCCCTAAAATATTTGCACTTATTTAGGACTCACCCTGTATAGTTTGGTAATACAAAAGATGTTATACCTACAGGGACTGGCAATAGTGCGTCGGGCCTCTGTAGCTCCTAGAATAATTTTTTTTAGAATTTTGTTTAAGTAGGTACAAACCTAAAGTAGGTATGTCCGTGGATGTATTTCAGGAAAATGTTTTAACTTTTATAGGGCAGCTCAAAAAAGTGAGTGGATCGGGATAATTTTTAAATGGAACACCCTGCATATTAGTGCATTTTTGGTTTATTACGTTCAGATCACTTTACACAACACTAAGATATGAGTAAATATATTTCGATAATTTCAGAGACAGTAGTAAATAAATAAAAAATATACATTTTTCAACCTTCATTAAAAAAAACGTTAAGGAAGGTTGAAAGTTTTTTATTCTAGGAGCTACAAATGCCCGACACTTTATTGCCGGACCCTGTATATGAAACATTGAAACTTTACTGAAGAGGGAATAAATAATATTTTTTAATACTAAGAACTATTCTCCAAATAAACCGTTATATTTTTTTCAGTGCTTCTAATCAATCACCAATTTTAAGCGACGTTAAACAGAAAAAAATAAATATGGCGTCTCTATTAACAAAGAAAATTGGCTGCTGTTTTAGTGTTGAATATGGAACATTGAGAAAATTCCAAAATGCAAGGAAAAAGACACCCCCCAAAAACTACTCGCTGAAATCCCTGTTCTCAAGAAGCACCTCGTTAAAAAACCATTCCCTCAGAAACTAACGCCTATAATGTGCCCTAGAAATAACGCCTTTAAAAACTAGCGTCTCTATATAAATTAATCTTCTTAAATAACCACTCTTTAGAAAAATAGCCACTCACCAATGTATTCCCTAAAAATACACAACCTAACTAAAACTATCCCCCAAAAACTGAAGTACTTGAAGTACACACAAAGTAGATTTACAAACTCTCTAAATTGGTAGACCCTTACATCGTGAGGACCGCGGTTCGAACTCCTCGTAATTAAAGTAGGCCCCGTCCAGATTAGCCCCAACAGAAATAAGAAGACGGTTAACTTAAAATTATTATTTACTAAAAAAAATTATTATATACTACTTTAGAAATTGCAAAAAGACATAGGTAACTATGAAAAGCGAGGCAAAATCATAAATTAGAAATCGCTTACGAGTCGTCACTGGAATGAAAGAGGGGGTGGAAAATCTGTGCAGGGGAGGGTGGAGTAAAAAGGGTCACGATGCGAAGTTTGTTGTGATTTATTGTCATGTTTTTTTCGATCGCTTAAGCCCTAAAGCGACGACCGGCCACTGTTTTTTAGGACTCCTTGATTTAAAGCCCCTTTCTTGTTTTTTGTCGTTATTTTCTGATAGCATCGCTGCAGAAAAATAAAATTGCTTTATGGTGGCGTTTTTAGGCCGACTAGAGTTGCTGACTCGTAGCATAAAACCGGATAAAAATTAAAAAAATCAACCTTATTCACAAAACTGTGGATATGTGATTTTGTTTCATTATGATATTCTTTTGTTGCATGCGATAAAAAAAACGACGTCAAGGACGGCTAGGGAATGAGAATCGATGATAATTTTAGCGAGGTCAAGCCCTAGATGTTATTTACTTGGCGTAGAAATTTATGTTTCAATGGAACGTTATCTATATTTCATATTGTATAAAAATGATCTTTAAATGGTGTAATTTGTGGAAATAAATTTATTTGTCTGGAAGTTGTTCTATCCTTTTTTAATATTTCTATAATTAGTGCTTATTTTTGACAAGTTTTATGTAATTTTTTAGTACATATGTCGGCTAGAAATTGACCCAGCTAAAATTATCATCCTTTTTAATTCCCCAGCCCTCTTTGATGCCGTTTTTATTATCATACTGTACAAGGTGAGTCAACGATAGAGTAAATTCCATTATCTCATTTGTTTCGAGGTTTACAAATTTTTTTAAAATATATAGGGAAGGTTAAGATACACATTTTAAAATGATTATAGAGATTACAGGATGCTTCAAAAAAGTGTGGCGGATATAACATAATGTTTTTTTATTAAATGCAACACCCTCTTTTTTATTTTATTTTTAGATTCTGCGTAAAGTTCCATAACTTTTTTATATATAATGTTATATACCTAAAATTAATAGTTTTTGTAATATTTAAATTTGTTTAAACAAATGTTAAATTGCAGTGTGGTATAAAAAATTGACAGTGATACCATTGTTTCTGAAGTTGGAATACCAAAATTTGGTATGAGTTTTATAGAGATGTAAAAAAAATATATGTAAAGATATGCTAGTTAAATGCTACAGGTTGTTCAAAATATATTTATGAATATCAACTACTTAAAATTAAAAAATCACTAATTTTTTAAATGGTACACCCTATATATTTTCATTTTAACTCATATAGATTTTGCAAAGCTCTTCAACTTTTATTAAGTATGTCATATACCCATTCTTAATAGTTTGCGATTTATTCCAATTTTTTTCTCTTTTTACCCACATCTTTAATGAAATTACGCTATAACATGTATAAGTATAAATTGTAATAGTAAAAGTAAGTAACAATAAGTATGAATGGTAGAAAAAGGTAGAGATAATAGTTACAGAATTCCCTGAAAAAGAATTAGTCAATGACTGATATCACCGATTATTCGGTGCTGATATACACAAACAAGCCAAGATAAACATATTTTTTGGTTCAGTACTATAAGTATATAATAATATAGTACTTTGCTAAGTACTATAAGAATAGATGTAGATTATCTAGAAAACATTTTCATATTTGTATTATATTATTTTCACAGTATAGGTAACGGGACGGTTTAACGGCAGTATATTGGCTTTACGAAATGACTTATAAAACAGAATTACTATGAAAAAAATTCACTCTATAATGTCGAAGAAAATTCGTATATCACTAGTCGTCAACAATTAAGTAATCTAATTTGTTTAAACAAATTTAAATATTACAAAAACTATTAATTTTAGGTATTAACACTTATATATAAAAAACTTATGGAATTTTACGCAGAATCTAAAAATAAAATAAAAAAGAGGGTGTTGCATTTAAAAAAAAACATAGTTATAAGTATCTGCCACATTTTTTTGAAGCACCCTGTATACTCTATAATAATTTTATTATTATATATTTTATATATTATTATATTTATTATATATATTTATTTATAACTTTTATATTAAACATTTTTTTTATAAACCTCAAACAAATGAAATAATGGACTTTATTGTTGACTCACCCTGTAAGAAGGAAGGTTAAGATACACATTTTAAAATCATTATAGAATATACAGCGTGCTTCAAAAAAGTGTGGCGGATATAACATATATTTTTTTAAACGCAACACCCTATTGTTTATCTTATCTTTAGATTTGCGTAAAATTCTATAACTTTCTTGTGTATAATATTATACACCTAAAATTAATAGTTTTTGTAATATTTCATCTTGTTTCAACAAATGTTAGATTTCAGTGTGGTCAAAAATTGTCAGTGATGCCATTGTTTCTGAAGCTGGACAACTAAAATTTGGTAGGAGAAATTTATAAAGATAAAGAACAAGATATAGGTATGTAAAGATATATTAATTATATGCTACAGGGTGTTCAAAATATATTTATGAAAATCTGAACTACTTAAAATTAAAAAATCTCGCGCATCGGGCATATGCTCATAGGCACATTTTCTTTTATATTTATCTGCAACATCACCAACTGAAATTTGCTAAACTATATTTTATGCCTTGTATAAGACTACTGAATGATATTCAAACAAAAACGGCTCATAAAAACGGCCACGTTTTCACAGAACACCTTGTCTAAGAGACCGAACTCCACACCTGTGTCATCCAATTAATCGACTCGAAAGCAATTCCTGTCGGAAGAATTGATCGAGGCACTGCCTACCACCATCGAACCGAGAATTTAGATCGGAATTATTAATAATTTTGTTCATTATATAACCCCTATTGTCACCGACCCTGAAGAAAGGTCGATAGTTTTATTACTGGTAAACGCGGATGATTTACATAACCAGGCTACGTCAAAAAATAAATGAGATCAATTAGTTTGGAAGTAACTAATAAACTGCCTTGCAAAACATCCCTTTTTATGTATATATTTTCTACAGCTGGAACTGGTTCTAAATTAATGCTTGGTGTAAATGTAAAAAATAGTAATAATTGTAGCTTTCTATAGTTATTTGCATACATAAATTTTAGTCAGTTTAACGAATTATAATTTTAGTCAGTTGTTTAATTGTGATATTTGGCATATTTTACAGGGTTAATCGAGTGGTTGTTTTTTACCTTAACTTTAAAACACCCTGTGCAATGATTTCGTATGTAAACTTTCCTAAAATTTAATTTTACGGTCAGAACCATGTCTTCTGAGCATTTTGTTTTTTAGATCATGTCAATAAATCATGCCTTAGTTAATTTTTAAGAGCGAAATGAGCTTGCCACCAACAATTTGCAAACAACTGCCCATCATGTTCGGCGTTTGGCAAATGCTTGGCAGGAGGGTTAGAGGTCGCGAAGCAGTACCAGCTTCATTAAATGAACTTCGCTTGATACTTAAAGATAAATTAAAATATAACATAATATGATATATTCAGCCTCAATGGCAGTACGAACCGGCATCGGCATATACAGGCAGTTGTAGCAGCCAAGGGCGTCAATCCAATGTATTAGGTTTTTTACAATTTTTTTTCTGTTTGTATACTTGAGTATTACAGATGTTAGATAATAACTAACGTTATTATCTAACATCTATAGTTAGTGTTATCGGTTATTAATGTTTATTAAAACCCGGACTAGATCGTTAGTCTTTAACGTTTTTTTTTTAAATTTAGTACAGATACAGATTTTAATTTAGTATAGAGTATTCAATGCAGCGTAATATGACGTTACGAAAATAGTCACAAAAACCATCTCGTCATATTAAAAAATTATATCAAAAAGTAATGATAAAAAATGCAAATTGATCGTTATCAGTCCATTTCACTCTTAAAAATTAACCAAAGCATGTTTTGACATGAATAAAAAAACAAAATGCTCAGGAGTTATGGTTCCGACTGCAAAATTATATTTTAGGAAAATTTACAAACGGAATTATTACACAGGGCGTTTTAAAGTTAACCCTGTATAATATTCCAAATACTAAAGTTTATAAAAAGCTGAGTTTACGAATTAAAATTGATATAATTATATACAGCTTGCTAAAAAAATTATGAAAGTAGGGCTAAAAATAACAAAAATATAACACTAAAAATTTGACCAAAAATTTCTCCGCAGCGTTTTTTTTTGCATCTGAGTCTATTTTCCTAAATGTAAAACTTGGAAAATAAGTTGGTTATAATAATGGTTTTATAATTCGGAAACTCTCTATTTATTTATCTAGTAATGCTAAAACACTCTATTTTAAAGTCGATTAGAGAAAATAGTATGATTCATTGGCAAGTAATGTAAACATTTACGATCCGGTAAAATTGCACTTATTTAAGACTCACCCTGTATATCTTATGTAATCTCTTATAGAACTAAAATAAGCTACAAAATACTTATTGCGAATATTTGTTGGATTAGTAATGAGTTCTAATGTAATAATACGAAAAAGTATTTTTATTTTGTCACGGTTAGGTGGTACGCAGTGCCTACCCAAGACCTATATCAAGGCCTACATTATATGCACGCCACTGGCACTACATATAAATATTTTGTACAGGTAGATATATTTTGATATTATTTGCACATGTTTGTCCAAGAAACACTTCTTAGAGAAATCAATCTTCAACTTAAAAAAATACAAAGTTATTTCTCTATAAGCTTATTGCTTAGAGATATTAATTTTATAGCAAAAATCCCTATTTACATTTTTCAACTTTTTATCTAAAAAAATAACGTCGACAGGATTGCTGCATGGAACTTAATTGATTAATACAAGACTCCTCTTATCTATTTTTTTATTTAAGCACGGTTCGACTTAATTACAAGAAAACTACGTTAAGAAAATCGGATTAAGTTGTGTTTTTACGAAGCCTAAAGCCTTAAATCCAACTTCGACGAATAAAAATCACTGGTGTCGATACTCGTTCCATCAGAACTTCGAACTGATTTTTTTAATTAGCATTTATAATTTCAGATTTCCCTCTAAGTAAATACATATTATTAAAAAATAAGTCCTAATATACCGGGTGCGTCTCAAAAGTGGCTCACTCCTATAACTTTTTTATTTTTGCAGTTAAAAAAACGAGATTGGGTATGTTAGTATATGACATAAATTAGGATTGATTAACGTATTCAATTGTTTTCGGTCACTTCCTGTTTCACCGGAAATCACTAAAATTTTTGATTTTTAAATGGCACCTTCGGTATTTTTTTACTTTATTCGATAGAAAATGACATTCTGATTAGGATGACATATCATATGTCAACTTTTGACATACATTTTTGTATAAGGTTTATTTGAAATTATAACTTGCGGTTCGTAACGAAAATTTGACTCGAAATACCAAGTGTCTGGTATCAAACTATTAAAAAAATGCTTTTTCCAAATATGCTAATGAGCCACTTTCGATCCATTTGAAAAAATTGAGATATGATAAAAAATACGATTTGGGCATTTTCTAACTGGCCAGGACAAGACACTAAAAACATTAGACGACCAAATCTATTTTTCCAAGGCTCCTTGATTAAGAATTAGTGTTTTTAACATAGCCATGGCACTCTAGATTGAATTTTAAAATACAATATTTTATTAAGGGAGAATGTCAAAAGTTGACATATGATATGTCATTCTATTTAGAATGTCATTTTCTATCGAATAAAGTAAAAAAACCGGGGATGCTATTTAAAAATCAAAAGTTGTAGTCATTTCCGGTGAAACAGGAAGTGACCAAAAACAATTGAATACGTCAATCAACCCTAATTTGTGTCATGTACTAACATGACACAACTCGTTTTTTATCTGAAAAATAAAAAAGTTATAGGGGTGAGCCACTTTTGAGACCGCATCCGGTATAGTAAATTAAATTACATATAAATATATTATAGATGCTACTATTTCATTCAATTTTACGCTTATTCTGTAGACTATACAGGGTGTTCTGAACTGTATTCCGGAAACTTCGGCAGCATATTCTATAGATAAAAATAAGTAAAAAAGTTTCTATAATTGTATGTCTGAAAATGCGTAGTTTCGGAGATACAGGATGTAGCAGTTTTATTTTTATTTCGATTTTTTCCAAATAATTTCTGAAATGACTTCAATATTTGGATGAAAATTGGTGTCTGGGAGTTTTTTGACATGAGAAATTTGATTTTGATGTCAATATGACTCCTACTTGTAGAGGGCGCCACCTACATATTTTTTAACGGATTTGAAGAGTAATAACTTTCCGTCCGTACCAGTATAAAACTATTGAGTAAAAAATATACATTTACAACGTTTTTTTACGTAAAAAAGGTCTCTTGGTAAAAATTGCTACGAGTACCTACCTAATGGTTCTCGAGATATCTACTCGACATGTTTATTTTTTGTCAATTATGACATGTATTGACTATTTCCATTCTACATATCTTGAGAACCGTTGCTCGTAGCGATTAACCCGCCGTGCCCTTACTACTAGTGCGGGAAGTTCCCCCGCCTTTTTGCGTTTATCGAATTAAAAACTAGGATCACTAATGGCAGATGATTTTTAAAAAACGCAAGTTTATTTACAAAAATTGTTAGAAGTAGAGACAGACTCAGAAATTGAGGACAATCATCATTAGCTTATCGGATGACGAAGTGAAATATCAAGATATCAACATTTTAATGAATTCTGTTTTTTGACAAAAACAATTTTTTTTGGTTGCCCTTTAGGAAACCCAGTTTATTTTTAGCGTATAATTTTCATGTTAACTTTTCTTTTGGGTTTTAATGACTTTTGTTTATTGTTGTCTTTTTTATTATGTTCTTCTAGCAAAAAAATACAAATTAACACAAAAAAACTCAAATTACCAGTTTTTTATATTATCGGTCTTACAGACCTACGTTAGTAAAGTTGTGGTACTCAGGCACGTTAGTTATGGCGGGTTAAGAAGAGATTTATTCATTTTCATTTTCATTTTTTTTAGATCAAGAGACATTTTTTACGTAAAAAAATCACGAAAATGTATACTTTTTTATACAGTTACGGACGAAATGTTATTAATCTTCAAAAAAAAGTTAAAACACATGTAGATGGCGCCCCCTACAAATAGGAGTCAATTGGAGTATTGATTTCAAAATCAAATTTCTCAAAAAACTCCCAGACACCAATTTTCATCCAAATATTGACGTTAATTCAGAAATTATTTAGAAAAAATTGAATAAAGATGAAATTGCAACTGCAACCCTGTATCCCCCAAACTAAGCATTTTAAGATATACATTTATACGAACTTTTTTTACCTATTTTTATCTGCAGAATATGCTGCCGAAGTTTCCATAATACAGTTCGGACCACCCTGTATATACTTTTATTTCCCATATTTTTCTAATAAACTTCTCTATCGAAAAAAGTATCAGGTTTTCGCCACTGTAAGTAAAATCTACAAAATAAAAAAAAATGTAAACACCACTGAGTCGAATCCAAACTGAAACCAGCTTGTCGTTTTTTTTACATTTTTTACAAAAATGCGTAACGTTTCAGGGGTTACGCTTAGAAAAAAAAACAAAAAGACAAAATTATTTAAAATGTGCAAATACAATTATTCAAGATCACGTTAATTTTTAGAAGTTAAGTCTATTCAGATATAAAATATGTTTCTATTTAGTTTTTTTTATTCCTACTTTATATTTAAGTTTTTGTGTATTTTTCTTGGTTTTCGAATATCAAGTACGTTAATCTATACTAATATACGGGGTGTCCGGAAATTAAAGCAACAAAATTTGGTCATAGATTCTTGAAAAAAAATAGGTGACCCGTATTTTTTATTTTTGGCCAGTGGTCCCCCTTTTCGGATTTACAGCCCCCTAAATTTCGCCCCTAAAAAGAGTTTTTTTTAATATCTCAGGGCCCTGTTGGACGAAAATCACTATATTTGGTACACGTTGTTTTACCATAAAATGATATTTTTGATGCTATTATTTTTTTTTTATTTTTATCAGTGGCGTCCCTACGGTATTTAAACTAAATATTATTGAAGAAAAAAATGGTACGCCACTGTTTTTTTTTAAATAAAAATTATTTTTAAAATCTACATTAAATTGGAAACAAATTTGATCTCATGACTTTTTTTCGTACGCTGCACCGTTTTCGCGTAAAAAAAATAAGAACCATTTTCATACATGACCAAATCGCTAAAATTTTAATGTAAATTTTCATAGCAAAATTTAAAAAACGACAATTTAGGTTTTTGAACATTTAGGTTCGCACTTAGGTAATAAAAACAAGATTTTGGAAAATAATAAATTATTTTAAACTAACCTAACCTAACCACCCGACAAAAATAAAAAATACGGGTCACCTATTTTTTTTTTAAGAATCCATGACCAAATTTTGTTGCATTAATTTCCGGACATCCTGTATAAAATCCTTAAGTGACTGACATACTGATTAATCACGATCCTGCTCAAACCACTCGACGTAAGAAGCTCAATTTTGGCATAAAGGTTGATTCTAAGGTGTAGAGGTTCGATAAGAAGGGAAATTTTCGAAATTCCAGTTTCATGGGGGTGAAACCACCCCCCAAATATTACAATATTTTTTATTTAAAAAACGGTCAAGTTTCCGAAAAAACGCTTAAACACGTAAATTTTATTTTGTTTTTTACATATTTTAAGATTTTTTAAAAATGAATACAGGGTGTTTCGAAAAATCTTGTCATTGATTAATAACGATCCTGCTTAAAGCGCTTGACGTAAAATGCTGATTTTTGGAAAACGGATTGACTTTAATGTGTAGAGATTCGATAAGAAGGGATTTTTCGAAACTCGAATTCTAAGGGGGTAAACCACCCCTCAAATATTAGAATATTTTTATTTAAAAACCGGCGAGTTTTTCGGAAACACTCTTAAACACGTATACTTTAATTTGTTGTTTTACATATTTTAAGATTTTTTAAAAATTTATACAGGGTCTTTCATAAAATATGACCATTGAGTAATCACGATTCTGCTTAAACTGTTTGACGTTTAAAGCTGATTTTTGGCAAACGGATTGACTGTGGGGTGTAGAAGTTCGATAAGGAGGGGTTTCTCGAATCTCAAATTTCAAGGGGTTGAAAACGCTACTCAAATATTACAATATTTGTTATTTAAAAAACGGTTAGTCTCTCGGGAAAACGCTTGGACATGCAAAATTTATTTTGTTTTTTTGCATATTTTAAAATTTTTTACAAAATCATACAGGGTGTTCCAAAAAGTTGGGTAGTTAATTAATCACGATTCTACTTAAACTGCTTGACGAAAAAGCTTATTTTTGGCAAACGGATTTTTCGAAAGTCAAATTCCAACGAGACGAAACTACCCCTCAAATATTACCAAGTTATATAATAATATCGCGATATTGTTTTTTCTCATGCTGACATAAATGTGAGAAAATTTGATGCAGTTTGTATGTTAATGGAAATTCTTGCTTTGCTTTACCATTACAAATGATTAATTCGACGCGAACGAAGTCGCGGGTACACGCTAGTAATTTAATAAATGTCTTGCATATTGCATATTAGAGATTTTTATTTTATTTGAGATTAAGTTTCGGCCTATTTTTGGCCTTTTTCATAATCTTATCTACAATAATTTAACACAATTCATACATAAAGTATAAAATTACATATATATAGGAATAAAAACTTACCCATGTCCACATAATAAGTCACATATTGTAAACACAACATTAAACATGTAGTTTGTTATATTAACATTTAAAATAATTTAATTTCTTTTTACATCTGTACAAATGTTCTATATATTGTACATATTTTGTGTACGCTGGATCGACAACTGATATATCTATATTAGTGGAATGTATAGTCCGGTTAGACGGCTAACGTCTTTTTTATCATTTATGGACTTATTTTTTGAATTCCAATCATTTCTAGAAATTCTCTATTTTTTGTATTTTTTTCCGGTTTTAATTTTTTTTGATATCTCATGGTTTGAGGTTGTTTTATTTTTTTTGTCATATTTATGGCCCTTGATTCTCTCTTTTTTTTAATAATGCGACGTTTGCCCTATGTATTCTTTACAAGGTATTTCGTATATTTAACATTGGTGTTTTTATTTTTAACTGAGTGAAATTTTTTCCAGCAGGTTTTGAGTTTTGTGTGCAACTATTCTAGTGTGCTATATATTATATTTTTCAAATATTTTGCTGAATTGTACTATACTGCATATAAGTCTGTCAAAAATGGCAGTGATATATAAATTTTTATTTTTTTGTTTTGTTGCATTTTAGTTTTGATTGGGTTGCAATTGGTGTGAATTGTGTTATGGCGTTTTTTTACAAGAGACAAAAAATGTAGTAAATAATAGAAGGGCCATTTTACAAAAAATGAATCGGTCGTCGTCGGTTCAGTTGGAAAATATTTGCACATATACTAAAATTTATGTAGGGGTGGGGGTAGTTACCCTTCCCGTACTTTTTCTTGATTTTTGTGAAAGTCAAATGTTAAAGCACTTAGCAAAACATAGACACCCAAAATCTTATTCAAATCGAAATAACGGTTCTTATGAAATATCTGAACAAATGTGTTTATTTTTTTTAATGTCCTTGAACGGACAAATGAAGCACTTTTGCATAGAGGTAAATTGTATTTTGACTACAAAAATACGTAGTAGTTCTATGTCCACGGAATATTGGGACACCCTGTATGTTATACAGGGTGTCTCAAAAAACATGTGCCACCTTCCGTGGGGAGACTCCTCACGTAAAAATAAGATTTATTTTTCATATCAACATAGGTCCAATTCTACTTTGTTTCGCAGCTACAGGGTGTCTTAATAATCTTTCGATTTATTAGGTATAATTTTCTTCCAAGTACTTACTTTTAGTAATTCGAATGAAATTTTGAGAGTAAAAGTTACTATAAGTGCTACGTATTTTAATGCTAAAAAAGTCGGAAAAAAAGGGTCGTGCATATGGGTTATCACAGCAATATTTATAAAAAAACATGTGCGCCACTGATTTTTTCCTTTGGTATGAAATTATGTAGGCGGTTTAATGCCAATTAAACAATTAAAGTTTGTCTCTTGATATTTTGACACAATCGGCCTCCTTAATTTTATTAATCACAATTAATAAAATAAAAATAAAAATTATTTTATTTAATTTATTATTAAATATTATTACTATTAGTTATTATTACTATTAGTCCAACCTACAGCAATTTCAAATAAAAAAATAATGGTATTTAAGATAATTAGAAAAAACCTAATTTTAAAATGTTTTAACATCCTCTAAACAACATTAATTATTAGTTTTAACATTACTCTAAAACTATGCATTTCCCTACCCATTTTTATAGGAACTTTTCTTCATATTTTTTGATGAGGAACCAATGAGTACTTATTTAAAACTTTCGCAGGTTAATCATATTAAAAAATTTTAAAGGTTGCTACCTATTAGACTTGGATCAAGGCAAATTAATAAAATTGCGTTTGTCTCATCAAGGAGGCCGAAATCAACAAAATATCAAGAGACAACTTTTAATAGGCATCAGACTGTTTACTCTATTTTGCTAACAACAGAAAAAAAGTCAGTGGCGTACATGATATTTAAAAAAAAATATTTCAGTGATAACCCATGTGCACGTCCCTGGTGAATCTGTCGACACTTCTTTAGCTTTAAAATATGTAGCATTTATATAGTAACTTTTACCCTCAAAATTTCATTGGAATCGCTACAAGTACTTAGAAGAAATTTATAATAAATCGAAAAATATTAAGGGTTTAACACCCTATAGCTACGATACAAAGCAGAATAGGACCTATGTTGATATGAAAAATAAACCTTATTTTTACATGTGGAATCTCCCCACGAGAGATGGCACATATTTTCTGAAACACCCTGTATAAATAATCCAAATAATGGTAAAATTGATTTTCAGAGTATCATGTCCTCTATACCTAAATTATCTAGTTCTCCAGTAAAGTAATTAATAAAAGTTTTAAAAGAATAATTTTAATATAATAGTTTCACTTTAAGAAAATCGTAACCGTGACAAAAATTTAAACTGTATAATAATTATTATCAGTTAAATTTTAGGTTGTATTCCGTTTATTACCTTGGTTATGGTTGTCTGTTCTTTCTACATTTTACCTAGAATTTTTATTATTACGGAACACGGTTCCTGAAAAATCTCTATTATTATTGTGACCACATTAACCAGCGCACAAAGGCTGGCTTTTCTGGTTCGTTTGTCAATTATATGCCATTCAGTCTCTTATTTGTTGGTAGAGAAAAAACGTTTATTGAATGGAATATTACTCCACCATCCCATAAAACCATGTGTTGTGGTGTTGTTTACTAGATGTCTATAACATTTCCAAGCTCCACAATAATTATTGTTTACCTGTAGAAAAGATGAACCGTCAGACTGCTGAATTTAAGATTAACTTGAAAAAACTTTCTAGATAGTTCTCTTCCCAGTCTTCCCTCTTAGTTTTTCTTTGTCACCGAATTATTTTCGTATTAAAACACTTTTCGATATGCTTATTTCTTTGAATTTCAAATATAATTTTTTTAGTTATCGAAGTACTATACAGGATGTCCCAGAAATAAGTACATTTTAAGCGGTAGTATAGTTCAACCGTAGAAACACGCCTTTGAATTTTTTTTCGCCAAAAAAAATTATACATTCGAAATTTTTTGGAATTTTTGGTTTAAAAACATAATTTCTTTATAATATGGCAACATAAGTATTAGATTAAATTTACAAGAAACAAAATCCAGAAAAGATCCAGTGGTACTCAAAATTTTAGCAAAAAATCTTTTTTTTTGGAAATTTTCAAAGTAAAATAACTCCGTTATTTTGGACTTATTTGAAAAACGATGAAGAGAAAATATGTTTCTTTTATCGAGATCTACCACCCCTTAAAATACTAGCACTTACTCTGGGACACCCTGTATATAATTTACTTATGTATACCGGGTGTTTCTCAAAAGTGGCTCAACTCTATAACTTTTTAATTTTTTCATATCAAAAACGATATTTGGTTTGTTAGTATATGACTTAGGATTGATTGACGTATTCCATTGTTTTCTAATAATACCGGAAATGGCTACAACTTTTAATTTTTAAATGGCACCCTCGTTATTTTTTACTTTGTTTCGTAGAAAATCAGACTCGGAATAGAATGGCATATCACATGTAAACTTTTGATATTTTCAGGTTAAAAAATCGTTAAAAACACCAATTTTTAATCAAAGAGCCTTAGAAAAATAGATTTGATCGTCTAACGTTTTTGGTAAATTTTCCTGGTCGGTTAAATGAAGCTCAAATCGTATTTATAATCACAACTTATTTTTTTTTCAAATGGAACGAATGATTTGATATCACACGCTTGGTATTTTGGGTCAAATTGTCGTTATGAACCGCATGTTCTAATTTCAAATAAACCATATGCGAAAATGTCAATAGGTGACATAGGATATGTCGTTCTCTTCAGATTGTCATTTTTTATCGCAGAAAGTAAAAAAATACAGAGGGTGCCATTTAAAAATCTAAAGTTGGAGTCATTTCCGATGAAAGTGGAAGTGATCGAAATCAATTGAATATGTCAATTAATCCTGGTTTATCTATATACTAACGTACCAAATCTCGATTTTTATCTGAAAAAATAAAAATGTTATAGAAGTGAGCTACTTTTAAAAAATATTAAAAAAAAACAATATAGCTACATGACACATATTTTTGTTAAGTTAACTAAAATTAATTGTCTTTATTTCATTTTTTGCATGTCCTTCTTAACTCTCAAGTGGCGATGACGTGGTGAAATTTTGTACCGCTTATGGCGTTCTGGGGTCCGATAGACCCCAATTCCTTTTTGCAGTTAAAAATAAATTACGAAGATATTTTATAAAAAGTTTGTAACTAATCAAACTTGTGAATTAATAATGTCATTAATTTTAAATAAATTAATAAGAACGGACACAAAAATAAAGTAAAACGCATTTTTTAGGAATTTTTGACAACAGAAATATAAGTTGGCTAAAAGCCCATAGAAATTAATAACATATATATATATTTTTTGGTTTTCTCGTATTATTTATTGAAAGTACAAACAACTGAACTGCGAAGCTAAATTAATAAACATACATTATTTTCAACGAAACTGCAAACTCTGAATGTATATAACTTTTTCAAATACAGTTCTTGCTAACATACAATCTGCAGGCACCGTACATGGATGGTGCACATTTGTTTCAGGAGATTTTTTTTTAATCATTTTTTCGTTGACACATATCACATCTCTGTCGTTTCTGGTATTGATTATTCAATTCTCTCTTCTTTATTTATTTTATTTTTATTTTATTTTATTTGATGTATTCCATTCAGCAGCAAGCGCCAATTACAGAATGGGTCGTACTCAGTGGCGCAACTAGGGGGGGGGGCTAGGGGGGGGGCTTAGCCCCCTAGACCCAAAATTAGCCCTCCCAGATGTTTGGTGCGGTTCAATAAAACCACGCGATATAGTGTGATTCTACGAGCAAAGCTGAGTAACAAGCGTCAGGTTCTCATGGTTGATCACCAAAGTTTATTGATATTTATTAGTTTTAAGTTTTTGATAATATTTTATTATGAATAAAATTTGGCATTTCAGGCGAGACACAAAAAATAATTTTTACTTAAATAGAACATGCAATTTTTTTTCGTATTTTTTTTAAATTAATTAGTTAAGGGTTATCAACAGAAAATTTCATTTTTTATATGGGACACCCTGTATATTTTTAATTCATTGAAAATAATTTAAAATTACCTTTCCAAAAATATAGCACACTTGATATTTTGCCTGCGATAGAAAAAAATTCTAGCTGTGAACAGCAATTAAAACGAAAATAATATTTGCAATGAGAGATGCAGAATTGTATAACAATTTAAACTATATTTAACAACATCTCAACATCAACACATTTAAACTATATCTAATAACAATAAAAATAAATAACAAACAAGAGATTTTGCTACAGGTGTTTGACATGTCGATGTTTATTATGGACACACGGGACCGTTTTTAAACATTTCTCGCAGAATTTATTAACTCAGTCGCGGTGAAAGATACCCTCGTATAACCGCTAATTACTTCTAATTCTTGTCTAGATTATACAGGCAATTTGAAAATAAAAACCTTTATTCTTTCGCAAATAGAAAAATCCATACGCGCTAAGTCCAGCGGCCTCGACGGCCAACGGCTGGAACCTTGGTTAGCTATTCATTATTCTCGAATTGGCTGCAAAAATTTGCTGATAACTTCAGTGTTCTGGGGCGGTGCTTCATTTTGCTGAAAAAAATATGTTTTCGAGTTCCATTAGGGGCAGATCGTCAAATAAGGGGTCCAATTAATTTTAAAAAAATTATACTTAAACCATAAAAATGGTACTTTGGAAATGTTTTCATAAAAATACAAAATTTTCCGTAGCAAAAAAGTTATAGAGATTTATTAAAAATGCACATTTTTGAATAAGAAACGTAACTTCGAAACAGTAACAGATATCGATATGCGGTTTTCACTATCATCTTTTTGATAAAAAAATTGAGCTCCAGAGACCGACTCTAGACGACAATAGTTTTCGTCTATCTCCTATAGAAAAGGGTGTTTCCCTTTAAAAGCGTCCAATTTGACCCACCCTGTACATAATAAAGATTGGTTAAGATTAAGATAGTATTAATTTCATGGTATTATTAAATAAAAAACGAAAAAATATTATGAACAAAAAATCACTGTTTCTTTAAAATTGGTATTATCCTCAAACCAATATTACCTTAAAAGTCTCGGGGCTTGAGCCCCCCCCAACAGCCGGTGTCTAGTTGCGCCCCTAGTCGTACTGTATCAATTACAAATTAAAATTAAGCAATTTATAGATCATAAAAACAAATTAATTATAATAAAAGGTACAAAACAAAATATATACAAAGTAAAAAACAAACTGTTAGATCAGATCAACAAAATTGACACAAAAAAATTGATAAAAAAGATACTAGTATTTAAAGCTGAAAGTTGAAACTTGAAAATATATCCAAACTGCTCTGGCGTTGATTGTAGGCTAGTTGCGTTCTATTAACTGGTGAGTTTTTGTTAATGTTAGTCCTAGAAGCGCCGACATAAAATATATTGAAGTGTCGAGCTACTGCTCTCGGAACAAAAATATTCAGCCTATTGAGAATATCTGAGCAGTCCATTTTACTATGAACAACACCATACAGCGTCTTAATGTCAAATATTCCGCGGCGATCCACCAAAGAAGAAAACGAATGACGTTCCAAGAGTTCATCATGAGGGTAGCCTATACAAGGATAATTTCCATCTATTTTAAAACTAATAAACTTCAGAAACCGTTGCTGGACACTTTCGATGTTATTTATATGTGTCTGGTAACATGGTGACCATATAACAGATGCGTACTCCAGTTTAGACCTAACAAATGTAAAATATAATAGCGTAAGTGCGTCAGGGCTGGAAAATTATTTTGCGTTTCTAATAATAAAGCCCAGGGCTCTAAAAGACCGCTGTACAATCTCCGATATGTGTGGTACAAAAGACAGCCTGCAATCAAACACAACTCCAAGATCACGAACAGTCCTTTCACGTCGAATTTATTCATTATATAATAAATATTTTTACAAAATTGGGTTTTATTTTAAAGTGTCAGAAACGACAGAGCATTTTTCAATATTTAAGGAGAGTTTGTTATCTGTACACCAGTCCACGATTATTTCCAGCGATTCCTGAAGCCTACGACAATCATCAACAGAGCTGACCCGTGAATAAATCTTGATGTCATCCGCATACAATAAAATGTTGACATTCGAACGCTCAACAACACCATTCATAAAAATGTTGAATATAAGAGGATCCAAAATTGGCCGCCGGGGAACCCCAGAGGTCGCATTCACTTCAAAAAACATTTGACCACAGCATTCCACAATTAATTTCCTGTCACTCAAATACGATTTTAAAAAATTTAATAAATTGAGGGAAAACCCCAAAGTCTCTAAATGGGAAATCAAAACGCTGTGATCCAGCTTGTCAAATGCCTTTGAGAAATCGGTATACACTACATCTACTTGATGTCGATGGTCAAAAGAGTCGGCAATGAACTGCGAACATGAGATTTGAGGTCGTCGATCTACCCCTAGTAAACCCATGCTGCTGAGATGCCAAACTACTCTTATATTCAAAAGTGAATATGTCAAAAAGAACCATCTCCAAGCATTTGGCAAAATTTGACATTAACGAAATTGGTCTGTAATTTTCAATATTATTCTTATTGCCTTTTTTAAACACTGGTGTAATTTTCGATATTTTCCACATGCTTGGAAACTGACACGAATGCAGACATAAGTTGATCAATCTAGTTAAAGGACAAGCAAAAATACAAGCGCAGTCACGCAGAAGAAAAGATGGAATTTTATCAGGGCCAACGGTTCCCTTAGATTTCATCCTCTTGAGGAAGCTTAAAACCTGTTCTTCAGACACTTTATTTATAATAACATTATTATTATTAATAAAGTGTCTGAAACAGGTAATTAATAATAATTCTACAGGTAACAGATTCGGAATCGGAGTTATAATTACTCTTCGGAGAAAAATCATCGTCTCGATGATCTTCATATCACATAAGTCTCTATAAGTTCACTCGGTAAATGTTTCCTCAAAATTAGCGTCGCCATAATACAAACTACCCACCATGCTTTTGAACTACCCACCATGCTAATAACGAAACAATCTTGGAGTGGTGATGCCATACAGACCCCAATGCAGCTTTAACCTCCGCTGCCGCTGGTAGGAACAATACTTGATAAAAACGAGTGCGCGTTTAACAGTTGCATATAGGTACCCTAACTTAAATTAGGTAAGTAGCGCGGCGCTTAAATGCTAAACGTAAACATTTTACATAATATAAGTTTAAATAGAGCTTGGGATCCGCTAGACCCCACCACGCCAGTTGAGGGTTTTAATTTTTTTTCTAAATTACTTTTGTTGTAAAGGATTGTCATGCAAAATAAAGTATTACTATTATTATATTTTATTAAATAAATTATTTGCGATCTGAAACCCATAAACCCCCCCTCATAATCCAACATCGAGAGAACTATAATATAACCAATTCGCTCAGACAACGGAGCCACGTAAACACCTCACAGATGTGTGGAATACTCACTCCCTTTCCATCGCCCTCGACGGCCGTTCCTTGCAAATCCGCAACGTCGCAACAACAATGCGGTCGCAAAATGATTTTCCGGTCCGGCGGCCAGGCCGAGCCCCCGGAATAATAGGGGCAACGGGGCGGAATCGTTCGTTTTGGGGCCCGAGCGAGCGATTCCCCGAAGGTTCGTTAAGCGGGACCGGGCCGCGGCTCATCGCCCCTTATAAATCCCTTATCGATATTAGATTGATACATTTTTAATTTGGGGGCGAGACTGAGGGAAACGATGAGTTTGGATGTGTGGTCGTAATAAGGAAGAGATGAAATTGAAAGTTGGTTAGTAAGGTTAATGAAGGGGATTGAATTAATCTCAGATTTTGAAAATTAATTCAAAAAGGTTTTAAATCAATTCGAAGGGTATCTCACTGTTGGAATTACGTGTACAGGGTGGGTCAAATTCGACGCTTTTAAATGGAAACACCCTTTTCTATAGAAGATAGACAAAAACTAATATCGGTGTCTGGAGCTCAATTTTGTCAAAAACATGATGGTGAAAACCGCATATCGATATCTGTTACCGTTTCGGGGTGTTTTTCAAAAATATGCATTTTTAACAAATCGCTGTAACTTTTTTGCTATGGAAAATTTTGTATTTTTATGAAAACATTTCCAAAGCACCTTTTTACGTAGAATTTAATGGTTTAAGTATATTTTTTTTTAAATTAATAATTTAAGAATTATCAACAGAAAATTTGAATTTTTATAAGGGACACCCGGTATATTTTTAATTTATTGAAAAGAATTTAAAATTACCTTTCCAAAAATATAACACACTTGACAGTTTGCTCGATTCCTCTTCGAGATATAGAGTATATAAAAATTCGACCGCTTTAAATAAGTAGGCTTTGAACGGCACCGGCTGTAAAGCAAAAAAATTCTAGCTGTGAGCATCAATTCAAACGAAAATAATATTTGCTATGAGAGATATGCAGAATTTTATAATAATTTAAAATATATTTAACCAACATCAACACATTTAAACTATATCTAATAACAATAAAAATAAATAGCAAACCAAGAAATGATATTTTGCTACAGGTGTTCGACATATCAACCGTCTTCTGTTATGGAAAGACGGGGCAGTTTTTGAACATTTCTCGCGGAATTCATTAACTTAGTGGGGGTGAAAGATACCCTCTCATAACTGCTAAGTATTTCTAAATCTTGTCTAGATTATACGGAAGAATAAGGAACCTTTATTCTTCCGCAAATATATCCATAGGATTAAATCCATGGGCACTAACTCAGGCGGCCTCGACGGCCAACGGCTGAGATCTTGGTAGTTCTATTCAATTATTCTTGAAATTGGCTGCAAAAATTTGCTGATAACTTCAGAGTTCAGAGGCAGGTGCGTAGTCTTGCTGGAAAAATATGTTTTCGAGTTCCATTAAAGGCATATTATCAATAAGGGGTCCAAAGCCTACTAAGTTAAAAGTGGCGAACTTTTAAAAATTCTGTATTTCGAAGGGGATTATAACAAAATATCAAGTGTACTATATTTTTGGAAAGGTAATTTTAAATTCTTTTCAGTTAATTGAAAATATAGAGGGTGTCCCAAATAAAAAATCAATTTTTCTGTTGATAACTCTTAAATTATTAATTTTAAAAAAATTATAGTTAAACCAGTAAATTCTACGTAAAAAGGTGCTTTGGAAATGTTTTCATAGAAATACAAAATTTTCCATAGCAAAAAAGTTACAGCGACTTGTTAAATATGCACATTTTTGAAAAACCTCGTAACTCCGAAACGGTAACAGATATTGATGTGCGGTTTTCACCATCATGGTTTTGATGAAAATAGAGCTCCAGATACCTATATTAATTTTCGTCTATCTCCTTTAGAAAAGGGTGTTTCCATTTAAAAGCGTCGAATTTGACCCACCCTGTACATTGTCTTCGCAGTCGCTGGCATCAGTCTTGCAGCAGTCGACTATAATTATATGGAAGACATAGGCAGTTTTCTTCGCAGTTATTGGCAGTCGCTTGGCAGTATAATGATATTTTGGCTGTATATGTACATTTTTTACCCAATATTAGTCAATTGGATGAATTTTTCAAAATAAACTATATACAGCGTGGTTCGAGCTGTATTCCGGAAACTTCATCAACATATTCTGTAGATAAAAATAAGTAAAAAAGTTCGTCTAAATGTATGTTCTAAAATGCTTAGTTTCGGAGATACAGGATGTAGAAGTTTCATTTTCGATTTTTTCCAGATAATTTATGATGTAAGTCAATATTTGGATGAAAATTGGTGCCTGGGAATTTTTTTACATGAGAAATTTGATTTTGATGTCAATATGACTCCTACTTGTAGTGGGCACCACCTACATATTCTTAACTGGCTTGAAAAGTAATAACTTTTCGTCCGTACCTGTATAAGCTTACTGAGTAAAAAAATAAACATTTACAAAGCTTTCTACGTAAATAAAGGTCGCTTGGTAAAAATCGCTACGAATAATGGTTCTGGAGATATTTGGAATCGAAATTATCAATACCTATCACCATTGGCATAAATTAATCATGACTAAATAATTATTAGACTGAAATCATAAATTTGAAATGTTTTGTGCCAAAAGTCCAACAGAAATTGTTTTATCATCATTTTCGCAGAAAAATTTATGATTAATTTAAAAAAATAAAAATATCCTAAATTTATTATTTCAGTCAAGTATAAATAGTTACTTGACTGAAATAATAAATTTAGGATATTTTTATTTTTTTAAATTAATCATAAATTTTTCTGCGAAAATGATGATAAAACAATTTCTGTTGGACTTTTCAATGTGTTTATTTTTTGTCAATAATGACATGTATTGACTATTTTCATTCAATTTTTCAAGTATGTTGAGAACGGTTGCTCGTAGCGATTTTTATCAAGAGACATTTTTTAGGTAAAAAGTCACGGAAATGTATATTTTTTCACTCCATAGTTTTATACAGGTAGGTACGCACAAAAAGTTATTACTCTTCAGAAAGTTCGAAGTACCCAACAAATTTCTTACAGTGTGTTAAAGCCTCCATAAGAACAACAAGTCAAGAGTGTCACCATCATGGATCACTGAGCGATCCCTTCCTAACAAACACAGGAGTTAGGCAGGGATGTGTTTTAGCGCCTCTCCTATTCAACATATTCATGGCAAAGCTCTCCATTATAGCAAACTGCAGGAGAGAGGTTTGGTCATTAGATACAGATACGACGGCAGTATGTTCAACATATAACAGACTCAAGGCAAAAACACGTACAAAATTCATCACTGAACTTCAATACGCTGATGACTGTGCTCTAGTTGCAAATACGTTACAGCAATTGCAAGAAATGTTGAACACATATACCTGGACATACAAGGCTTTGGAACTTAAGCTGAACATTGATAAAACTAAAATAATGTGCACTCCCCCGGAAGATCACAACAATGCTATAAAAATCGGAGAAGAATTATTAGAATATGCAGCGGAATTCAATTACCTCGGCAGTTTGATTTCGGAAAAGGACAATATCGACTCTCAAATTCAGCACAGGATTAGCAGCGCCTCAAGAGCTCATTCTGAAACTTAAAAGACAGGATTTTCTACAATCATGACTTGAGCACAAAAACGAAACTTGCAGTGTACCGAGCAATAATAATTCTCACCATGTTGTATGGAAGCGAATCCTGGGTGCCGTACCGCCGACACATGAACGCATTAAACAAGTTGCAACAGAGACATCTTAGGCAACTCTTAAGAATCAAATGGTTCCATCATGTCTCAAACGTATCGGTCCTTGAAAAAGCTAACTGCGAGAGTATTGAAGTCATGATTACAAAATCCCGCTTAAGATGGGCTGGTCACGTACGCAGAATGCAAGAAAACCGCATACCAAAATATCTGCTTTACGGTGAGCTTGTAGACGGAAGAGGAGGTCGGGTGGACAATTCAAGAGATACAAGGATATTTTCCACGAAAACTTAAAGGGGATTAACATGCAGAAGGAGTGGGAAGAAGCAGCTCACAATAGAACGGAATGGAGAACAATTGTAAACTTAGTTAACAGCGACAACCAAAAAGTACAGAGGCAACAAAGCAATGAGATTTTTGAATGTGCAGAGTGCGGTAGACAGATAACATCAGCACGTATCCGGTATCTTCTGATGCGTGCCAAATACTCGTCAGCGAGTAATGACAGTATGTACATATGTATGTTATACTCTTCAAAATGGTTAGAACACATGTAGGTGGCGCCCACTACAAATAGGAGTCACATCGACTAAGACTAAAGAACTCCTATTACGAATTTTCATCCAAATATTGACGCTACTTCAGAAATTATTTGGAAAAAATCGAAATAAAAATAAGACTTCTACGCACCCTGTATCTCCAAAACTAAGCATTTTAGGACATACAATTATAAGATTTTTTTTTATTTATTTTTATCTGGAGAATATATTGCCGAAGTAATTAATGGATTATTAATTTCTTGTTTTAACACATTGATTAACATAATGTAGTGCCATCTTTGTGTAGGGTTCATTTCTGATAAAAAGGCTGGATATTATTTACATTTGTTGATGGAATAATCGATGAATGATATTGGAAACAAGTGTTCTTTAGTTAGCAAGTAGCTCTAAGTAGAGTTACTTGCTAACCCAGATGTATGTAGGATTTTCTTAAACTCATAATACCCAATTTGTTATCATAACTTTAGCTATTATTCCCTTAGCAGCTGCTTTTTTATCTTCCTTACATGAATATGCTTCCAAAACTGCTTTTTTTTATTGAACTAATACAGAAGTCCCCCCTTTTACGTGAAATACGCGGTCTGGCTTATACGCGTTTGCACGTTTGACGTCAGTGACTCATTTTACGCGGTTCACTTATACGAGACATATTGTTTAGATAAAAATAAATAAAAAAGTTCGTATAAATGTATGTCATAAAATGCTTAGTTTCGGAAATACAGGGTGTAGAAGTTTCATTTTTATTTCGATTTTTCGCAAATAATTTCTGAACTACCGTCGATATTTGGATGAATATTTGGAGTCCCAAAATTATTTGACATGAGTAATTTGAATTTGATGCCAATATAACTTTTACTTGTAGAGGGCGCCACCTACATATTTTTAACTGATTTGAAGAGTAATAACTTTTCTTCCGTACCCGTATAAAACTACTGAGTACAAAAATATACATTTATGACGTTTTTAACATAAGAACGGCCTCTTGGTAAAAATAGGTACGAGTAATGGTTCTCGAGATATTTGGAATCGCAATACCTGTAATCATTGACATAAATTAAACATGTTGACTAAATAGTTATTATAGACTAAAATAATTTTGAAATGTCTTTGTTTCAAAAGTTCAACAAGAACTGTTTTACCACACTTTTTTTCGGAAAATTTATGATTAATTTAAAACAATATAAAGTTCCCTAATTTAACATTTTAATCAAATAACTATCTACTAAACATATGTTTATTTTTTGACAATATTAAAATGTATTGACTATTTGCTTTCTAAATATCTGGAGAACGGTTGTCCGTAGCGATTTTTACCAAGAGACATTTTTTACTCAGTAGTTTTATACAGGTACGGACGAAAAGTGATTACTCTTCAAAACAGTTAAAATACATGTTGGCGGCGCCCTTGCATAAACTCCGTGGACCATACTTTTATAATAAAAATATGGTTTATAATTATTGTCTGACTATCATGTCAATAAAAGTTTTATTAGCATCAGATGAATCAATAATTTTCCCAATCAGCTCGATATATTGATGATGCTATCAGTATCGCACATCAAGCAATTCTACTGTTATATTAATCAATTAAAGCCGTAAACAATCATAGCATTTGCAATTTTATATACTAACTAGCGTGTCCCCGCGACTTCGTTCGCATCGAATTAATTATTTGTAATGGTGATGATAAAGCAAAGGAAGAATTTCCATTAACATACAAACTGGATAAAATTTTCTCACATTTACGCCAGCATGAGTAAAAACAATATGGCGATATTATTATATAACTTGGTAATATTTGAGGGGTAGTTTCGTCTAGTTGGAATTTGACTTTCGAAAAATCTGCTTGCCAAAAATAAGCTTTTTACGTCAAGCAGTTTAAGCAGAATCGTGATTAATTAATTACCCAACTTTTTGGAACACCCTGTATGATTTTTTAAAAAAATTCAAAATATGCAAAAAAACAAAATAAATTATGCGTGTAAATATGGTAATGTTTGAGGTTTTTTTTTTCAACCCCTTGGAATTTGAGATTCGAGAAACCCCTCCTTATCGAACCTCTACACCCCACAGTCAATCCGTTTGTCAAAAATCAGCTTTAAACGTCAAGCAGTTTAAGCAGAATCGTGATTACTCAATGGTCATATTTTATGAAAGACCCTGTATACATTTTTAAAAAATCTTAAAATATGTAAAACAACAAATTAAAGTATACGTGTTTAAGAGTTTTTCCGAAAAACTCACCGTTTTTTAAATAAAATATATTCTAATATTTGAGGGGTGGTTTCACCCCTTAGAATTCGAGTTTCGAAAAATCCCTTCTTATCGAACCTCTACACCCTAAAGTCAATCCGTTTTCCAAAAATCAGCTTTTTACGTCAAGGGCTTTAAGCAGGATCGTGATTAATCAATGACAAGATTTTTCGAAACACCCTGTATTCACTTTTAAAAAATCTTAAAATATGTAAAAAAACAAAATAAAGTATACGTGTTTAAGCGTTTTTTCGGAAACGACCGTTTTTTAAATAAAAAAATATTGTAATATTTGAGGGGTGGTTTCGCCCCCTTGGAACTGGAATTTCGAAAAATCCCTTCTTATTGAACCTCTACACTCTACACCCTAGAATCAACCTGTATGCCAAAATTGAGCTTCTTACGTAGAGTGGTTTGAGCAGGATCGTGATTAATCAGTATGTCAGTCACTTAAGGATTTTATATATTAGTATATATTATTCATTATAAAATAAAATTAAATTAATTAATTATAATAAAATTAAATAATAAAAGTATTGTAATTATATTCCTGCAGATTAAGTGAAAATTTTTGTTTTTAAATATCCATTATAAACGCATGTTCAAAGATATTAATCTTGTGAAAAATATATTAACATAAAACGAGATGTAATTAAAAAAATAATATCGTAACAACAGATATTTGAAAAAAGTCTAGGTATACTTAATTCACTAAGAGTTATGAAAAAAAGTTCTTTGTCTCGGGTATAGAAACCGACACGTCGTGGAAGTAGCTCGAGACAAAACGAAATTATTCGAGACAACAGAAAGACAACCGAAAGTCTCGCAAAAAAATCACCATACGCTCTTCTCCGCAATTATAGGAGTAGTGTCGAGATGTTTTTAAAAAAATAAAACAAATGGAAACAAGCCGAGACAACCTGAGATAAGTCGAGACAAAGTTAGACAAGGAAACACGGAATAACCGCTTTACTATTAGACCGTGATCTACTTTGACCTATCTCGCTCATAGTGTAGAGTATTTATTACCTATCGAATTTTGTCCATTCTTTTTGTTTATAGTACACTGCACACTGTATTTATTTTGAATAATAGATACATACTCGTAGATACATACTTTAATATAATAATATCGAAACTAAAAATAATAATAATATATCTACGTGTGTGAACGTATAAAACTAAAAATATGCATAATGGTTAGGAGGGCAACCGGTTTTCCGAAAAGCGACAAAAAGATATTATTTAAATTAGAGGACGCGGAGAGTTATAAATATATGTCGTATGAGTTACGACCGTAAAAAGTGGCCAGTCGCTTTTGAGAAAAATTAATTTATTCCCTCGGCCTTTTTTATTCGAATTCTGGTAGCCGCATATTTAACGATTGGTTACGGTTGTATCTTCGAATGATGCGAGTTATTCATGAATCGGTGAACGTCTACCCTAATGGTACTTTTGGGCGGTGTGGGATTTTCCCAATGAAATTTAAAGAAACCAGCTTCCGTCTCACTAGAAAAATATTAATATCAATAAATTCTTCTAATATACAGGGCGAGTCTTCAATAAGTGCAAATATTTTCAGGCCTGGTAGATCTCGATAAAAGAAACATATTTTCTCTTTACTATTTTTTTGTTTGAGAATTAAAAAAAAATTGAGAGCCGCCGGATTTTTTCTTACATATTTACATCCCTTTTATTGCCGTAACCATAGAGTAAAGCCGTAACTATGGTAATATCAGAGATTAACTTTATTATACCGTCGGAAAATTTGCGGTGAACAGGCAGTTCTAAAAAGTTTTCGAAAAATATACAGGGAAATTTAAAAGAAAATGCACGATTCTCAACATATTTTTATAGCGAAAAAACCTCATAGACATATTCCTGGGGTCAAAATATACCACCCCTGAAAATATTTGCACTTATTTAAGACTCCCCCTGTTTATATAATATCAATTAAACTTTTAGATATGTAATCGAGGGTGCGATCTGTTTAAATTCATTGTTGCTAACCATGGACTTATTCGGCGCCTTGCTGACTAACTGGAATTTAAATTTCGCGCTGGGGATTCAGGTGGTAGCTCTGCTGTAAAAAATGTCAAATTACCTCATTAATTTACTTATTTCCTGACATTGTCATTCGCTTTGACACTTTAGTTTTGTATTACGAGTTTTTGGTTTAAATAAATAGTGTTGTGAAACTTTAAGCTTAAAAATATTTAGTAGCAGACCTTGCGGTCGAACATTGTTCTTTTTAGAACCTCTTTTAGTTCAAAGTGTATAAGATAGCAAGTTAGTTCAAAGTGTATAAGCTTAATAGCCGTAAAAAACTCAACGCAACTTCGAATTTTTGAACGTTTTTGAACGGGAAAGCGGTAGTAATGGCCCTTTATGTCCCTTAAGTGCTGTTAAGAAAATGAGTTTTGTTGATATAAATAATAACTGTTTATATGTATATTTATAATTAATTTATTTTTGTTTCCTTAACCCTCAACTGGCGTGGTGGGGTCTAGCGGACCCCAAGCACTATTTAAACTTCTGTAAAATTTTTACTTTTAACATTACTAACTTAACAACACTTGCCACGCCATTTACCTTTAAGTTAGAGTACCCATATGCAACTGTTAAGGCGCACTTGTTTTTATCAAGTATTGTTCCTAGTAGTTCAAAAAGTGTGCATCATGGGGACGCTAATTTTGAGTAAGCATTAATTGAATGGTTTGATGAACTTAAAGAGACTTAAGTGATATGAAGATCATCGGAGACATTGATTTCTCTCCGAAGAGTAACCATAACTCCGATTCTGAATCTCTTACGCATAGAAGAGAGAAAATTGAATAGTCAATACCAGAAATAAGAGAGATGTGCTATATGCCCACGGAGAAATAACAAAAAACAAAAATCTCATGAATCAAATGTGCACGATTCATGTACGGCAACTGCAGATCCTATGTTATAATGAACTGTATTTGAAAAAGTTATGTACATTCAGAGTTTGCAGTTTTGTTGAAAATAAATGATGTTTAATATTTTAGCTTCACATTTCAGTTGCCTGTACTTTCAATAATACAGGAAAATCATAAAATATATATGTTTTTAATTTCTATGGGTTTCTTAGCCAAGTTATACTTCTGTTGTCAAAAATTCCTAAAAAATGCGTTTTACTTTATTTTTGTGACCGTTCTTATTAATTTATTGAAAATGAATGAGAACTTTTGTTCACAAGTCTGAACATATTGTAAACAGTGTTAAAATTTTTATAAAATCTCTTAATCATTTATTTTTAACTGAAAAAAATTGGGGTCCATACCAATTGGGGACCCCAGAACCATAAGCTGTACAAAAATCCACCACGCCAGTTGAAGGTTAAAATATTTTGATTAAAAGAAAATATATAAAGGTGGGCAACGCTGTGCCGGTTAAGCTTTATCACGTGACTAAAAGTTTATTTGGTATGAACTGTATATTTATGTCGCAGGTGTATAGAATAATCCGGCATTCTGCAAAAAACGAGGCATGTTATAAAACACCGGCATTTTCAACAAAAGGTCAAAATTCGATAGGTAATAAATACTCTACACTATGAGCGAAATAGGTCAAAGTAGATCATGGTCTAATAGTAAAGCGGTTATTCCGTGTTTCCTTGTCTAACTTTGTCTCGACTTATCTCAGGTTGTCTCGGCTTGTTTCCATTTGTCTTATTTTTTTAAAAACATCTCGACACTACTCCTATAATTGCAGAGAAGGGCGTATGGTGATTTTTTTGCGAAACTTTCGGTTGTCTTTCTGTTGTCACGAATAATTTCGTTTTGTCTCGAGCTACTTCCACGACGTGTCGGTTTCTATACCCGAGACACAAAGGACTTTTTTTATAAATAACATAATTTTAAATACAAAATATATTAAATACAAATTTAATTATTATACTCGATTAATTAGTAATAAAGTAATTCGATTTTGTGTCTAAGGCTGCTTCTTTGTGGAACTTTGCTGTCTTTTAGAATAAAATTATTTTAGTTCTTTATAATAATCATCCTTGACCATACTCTCATCAACAGAATCATCACTATTTTGTGCTATTATCACAGTTATATATTATATAATATTCTTTAAACTGTTTTGTGACAGAAGTTCAACAAATGTTGTGCTTCGATAAATTTAGGTTAGGATTACCAATCCCGCATAAAATATTTTATGCAATCTAACTAGTATTCATTTAGGTATTTTGAAGATTAACTGAAAACAAGGGATCTCTATTGCAGAAATGTACAGCAAGTATCATTATTGTTTATTTTGCATAATTCTTATTAGTTATTTTGCCAAACGACTGATAACAGATTAACTTTATTTTTTGTTGTTGTTTGTAAAAATATTTTTAGTTTCTTTTATTTTATTTTTCTTTTCTTATATGTTTTTAGTCTCTAGTTTGTTTCCAAAATTTCCATACATTTCCAATGCACCATAAAATATTTCTGAAAATATTTCAAAAAATCTATTTCCGGATTTTGAAAAATTTATTAATGATAGCTGATTACTAGTGAAGCTATTTGAAATCGTTGTTAAATGTTAAAGCAACATTACAGAAAATATATAAAAAGTTTGCAAACTTGTTTGGAAACTATTTATAGTTGTTGTGTTATAATTTTAAAACAATTACAAAATCTTCAAATAAATGGCGAATGTCTTGCATTGTACGTTATGAAGACTGTCAAAATTGTAGTGGGTCTAATAACAAGGCCTGGTTTAATAGACATCTAAAGCTGATGACACTGAGGGGTGATGCCATGTGCATATTTTGACACACCGTGTATAAATATGCACACTACTTCTTGAAGTATTGTTATATGTATATCTTAATTTTAAAGGTGATATATTTTGATCCTATAAAAATCCAAAAAAATAGGGCTTACTAATGACATATCGGCTAAACTACTCTATGTATCTCACAACGAAAACCAATTTTTATTTATAATAATGTTGAAGGTTTTGAGAAAGTTGACTGAGATAAAGAAGATCCTAATGTAGAGGATAATATCACAGATTAGGTATACTACATACGGATAAAAACCTTATCCCTAATTCGTGGTACGAAAATTGTTTTTTATGACGATGAGCAAACGATTAAAATTTCCTATGTAACCTAACTAGTGCCCGATTCCGAAAATTGGAACCACGAAAAACTATAAAGAAAAAACTGTATAATCTGTATAATCTGTGATAATATTAAGTATGATAGCGAAAACAATGAAGAAATTCCTCTTACTCAATGTGTTTTTTTGTCAGAAACATTCTTTTATAATTTTTCCGAAGTCAATTGGATTAGGTTGGGACTTGTAGACATTTCTTTATTTCTCCGAAGATTCACTCCATCTGTTTGTTCGAAATTTAGAGTTAATTTAGACATAGGCTTCTAAAACTGATGGCATTGAGGGACGATGCCATGTCCATATATTGACAATCAGAATAAGAAAAAATTGGTTTGGTTTGGTTTGGTTTCCGTACCATTCATTATCTATACAACATTAGACACTATATTATTATAAACCTTTTTTCCGATTTAGCTGAAATTTTAAATGGGCGTATAAGTAATTTAAAAAAAAATGAAGAAACACATTACCAAAAATTGTATTAATCAATAATAAATATGTAAAATGAAAAAAAAACGATTAAAAGAAGTCGCCTTGACTAGGATTCGAACCTGCCTTACTACGGCTCCAACGTCATAGCAGCGTAAAGTCCTAACGCTTTAACCACGCGGCCACCGAGCCGAGGACTTGAAAGATTCTATGTAAAATTCTTACTAAAAAGATAATGTTTAGTGAAAGTACTTTTTTATTTATAAACATTTAATTAATTTTGTTTTTAGTATTTGTTCTTATAGCGGCAATATAGATACATTATCTGTGAAAATTTCAACTGTCTAGCTATAACGGTTCATAAGATGTGACCTTTGTGACAGACCGACTGACGCGGATGGACGGACTGCGAAGTCTTAGTAATAGGGTTCCCGTTTTTACCCTTTGGGTACGGAACCCTAAAAACAGAACACATTTTATGTCAGTGCAGCAGCCTGGAAAATGCAGTTTTCTTGTATTGGGCTTTATGATATGGCCATTCAGACAAAGAGCTATATTGAGGGTTTAGTCTCCAAATTATTTGGCTTCTTGGAAAGGATAGGACTGGAGCTTGCAACCTAAAAATAAGAAAATGACCACAATAGTTCTGAAAAGGTCGCTGTAAAACAGGCCGAAAATCACCTTAAAAATTTAATCTAATCTACATAGAACCCCAAATGCCAATATTATTACAGTATAATATACACCTTAACCCATAAAAATATTATTTCTTCGAGATACGCATACATTTATAATTAGTACACACTCTGTACACATTCAACCTGTACATTAAGAGACATGTCGTTAAATTGACAATTTCCTTCTAATATTTTATCTCACTCAATAAATCAACCTCGAGAATTTTCCATAATTAATTTGGTATTCTGTCATATATGAGAACATAATGTTACTTTATTGTTTTGATTTTGTTCTGCAGTTTTTGCATTTAAGCATTCTTCAAGTTTTTATAGTACTATAATAAAAAAAGCAAGGAAGGACATATGGTGAGTATAAATATAGCTATTTTTCTTATGCGATTTTATAATTTTGATTGGCGTTGTTGACAAGTGACTAATTCGAAATTTCTACACAGATAGCGCTAAATCGAAACATTTTGGAAACAAGGTTTCCATTTATTGTCGATTCATTTTCGAAACACGGGTTTCTTTCTTTTTAGACACAAATATGATATAATGTAGACGATTTGTGTCCGACACCATGTCAATTTTGCGAAAAAACCTAAAAACAAAGATTTTAAAACAAAAAAATGATGGCGGAGATACGCATACATTTATAATTAGTACACACTCTGTACACATTCAACCTGTACATTAAGAGACATGTCGTTAAGTTGACAATTTCCTTCTAACATTTTATCTCACTCAATAAATCAACCTCGAGAATTTAATATGTTTTTTAATCGATGCCATGAATAAATATGGCACATTATTAATTTGCACACTCGTTTAGATACAATTCTGACTTGCAAAACATCGTCGCCTGTTAATGACTGGTCCGCATA
Organism: Sitophilus oryzae; assembly: GCF_002938485.1. Classification (NCBI taxonomy): domain Eukaryota; kingdom Metazoa; phylum Arthropoda; class Insecta; order Coleoptera; family Curculionidae; genus Sitophilus; species Sitophilus oryzae. The sequence continues at coordinate 5,221,296 of NW_022146996.1, forward strand.
CGACTTCTGTTCGATATTAAAATAATACGTTAGTTGATTAAAGCTAATATTCGACAACATCTCATTTCTACTTCGTTAAAAGCTCGGTGAACGTATAAAAAATCGATAAAAATAACGAATATTATTATTGGACGGAATGGAAATGGGCTTATTATAAATATGGAGACGATACTTATAATAATCGTTTGTTATATTATAACTATCTTGTCGAAATTTCCTGTTGGTATTTTAAAGGTATTATTAACGCGTGTTTTAATGTTCGTTGATGGATTATTTATGCTCGCTTAAAAGCACAGTATGCCAAATTCTCACGTTAAAGGTATATTTAAACAAATATAGGTACGTAAATTGGAATGAAATGATATCCACGTGTATCCGGGATAGAGTTTAAAAAAATTAAAAATGAAATTAAAGGATACATATAAATCAAAAATATTTTTTGACACTTTTTAGTTCAAACTTATGTCTGTATCCTAAGTAGCATGTTTAGTGTTTAGACACAAAATCGAAACAAAATCTCTGCTGAGAAACATTGCGAAACAGTTTCGTCACATTTTTGATACATATGTTTCCTAATATAAATCGCTTTTTGTTTCGAAACATTTTACCAATATAGTTTCGCTACATAAGCTATAATAATAAAGATCTTAGAGTCACAAATTTCTCGAAATTTTTAGAAAGAATGTAGTGTAGATGTGGCTCACATTTACAGATCTCGTACCCGTTTTGTGCCTGAAAAGTTTCCATAATTTATATGGTATTCTGTCATATATGAGAACATAACGTTACTTTATTGTTTTGATTTTGTTCTGCAGTTTTTGCATTTAAGCATTCTTCAAGTTTTTATAGTACTATAATTAAAAAAGCAGAAGGAAGGACATATGGTGAGTACATATATAGCTATTTTTCTTATGCTAACGATTTTATAATTTTGATTGGCGTTGTTGACAAGTGACAAGTGACTAATTCGAAATTTCTACAGAGATAGCGCTAAATCGAAACATTTTGGAAACAAGGTTTCCATTTATTGTCGATTCATTTTCGAAACACGGGTTTCTTTCTTTTTAGACACAAATATGATATAATGTAGATGATTTGTGTTCGACACCATGTCAATTTTGTGAAAAAACCTAAAAACAAAGATTTTAAAACAAAAAAATGATGGCGGAGGTCGCCATTGTTGATGGTTGTTTTCATCTTGAAATCCACACATAGACATAGACTATTTTAGTTTCGTATTTTGTTTCCTCAGATTTAGAAACAGTGGCTGCTGAAAACAGGAACATCTTGGACACAAATTGCAGGAAATGTTTCGAAACATTTCCTCCTTTTAATTCCGCATCGAAACATTTCAGGAAACGGTGATATTAAAAGGTGACATTAAAAAATAATGTCACCACATTGGAAACAAATGTAATCATTCTTCCCGCTTCCTGCCCCTACGCCATCTGATGTACTTGATGCACATCTATACTAGATTGCCACAGCCTAAATGATTACACCATTTATGCCGCCCTTCCTGCTTGGCATAATTATTATTTTTAACTGATAAAATGTAAAAATATTTGTAAAAGATTTCCAAATGTTTACCAAAGTATAAAACCATCATTATTGAAAAAAAATCAAAACCGTTGTCTATATAACAGTAAAAAAGATAAGAAAGGTGTTCTTATACTATTTCTAATACCTCTTAAATGGTTTAGAACCATAAAGATACCGTGGCCTTTGGTAGAGACCACCAAAGATATTTTATTACAAAACCTGGTCCCACACTTTATATATTTGATAATAAAACCACTTGTAAAATATAATTTAAAGTACTAATAAAAGTTAGTTTAGAACTAACTATAAAGCGATATAGGGAGTCTAATAAAATTGTAATTTTGCGCTGGGAAAGTTTTGATGTAGTTTGAATTCCTCTCATCTTTAGAGTTTTTTGGAGTGCCGAATCCAAATCCGAGGTCTGGTAGCAAAATTTCGTGACATATAATTTAAAAAAAGCAAAAAACGTAACATAATCGCATTTTTTTTCGTGTGTCGGGGAAACACCATTCGCAATAAACGAAAACAATAATTTAGAGCAAGTAATTTTTTATATGATATTTATTTAATTGATTAGTTCAAAATACATGAGCGCCTTAACTAATTTTAACTTTTGTGCGAATATGGCTTATTGTTGACAGCTACGATAAATCATATGTTCGCTGGCAATAATTTCGGAGATACTTTTTTTATTATTTAATAAAATATAGGGGGAGAGTAATAAGTAAATAAAAATTTATTGGCCTTGCGTAAATCTTGCAATGTGCGAGAGAAAACAATAGAAGAGCTTATTCAGGTAAGCTCATCAATATATGCTCAGACAGTCAGGCGGCACTTAGGGCCCTTATGTGCCCAAAGGTATCGTCGACTCTCGTCTGGGAATGCCTGGGTGAACTGGGAGCTCTGGCACGACGAACAGAATTAAATTATTCTGGGTGCCGGGCCCCAGCGGCATGATGTTCGAAGCAACGAAAAAGCCGATGAGCTAGCTAGACAGGGATCATCGGCATCCTATATTAGTCTAGAGCCAGTACTGGGAATACCCAAATGTATGGCCCGTAGTGCACTAAAACTCTGGATCGGGGAAAATTACAATGTCCATTGGAGAAACAGACAAGGGCAACAGGCACAGCAAGGCTTTTATGCAAGGACCTAGCTCTAAAACCGCAAAAGAACTGCTAATGCTTAGCAGGAATAAAGTGCGGATTACAACACGCCTCTTGACAGGACACATGGCTGTCAAGTGTTACCTGAACAAACTCAACCTGTATCAAGGAAGTCTTTGCTGCAGACTCTGCGATAAAGATCCTGAAACAGCGGAGCACATAATATGTCATTGCGAGGCTCTGGATCGCAAGCGACATTTTTTATTTGGGAAAGCTAGGCTAGAACCGGAGGAACTATGCTCCCATCCTATCAAGGACCTGCATAAGCTAGTGCAGGGCACAGGGACAGGAGAATGGGTGCAGATATAGAAGGGAGACAAACACAATAGGCCTCACAGTTCGAAATACTGCGACCTGTGAGGCCTATTGTGTTTGCCTCCCTTCTCTATCTGTACCCATTCTCCTATCCCAGCCGGCAGGCGACGGTCTCTTGTTTGGAAAAAAATAAGTAAATAAAAATTTCTTGGCCTTGTGTAAATCTTGCACTGATCGGTCTTAGTCTTGCTTTTTGTGCAAGACCAAAACCACCCATCACTAGTAATGAAATTTCTACAAAAGTATATAAGGACATTATTTAAAAATTTATTTTGAATTTTTAACCATGACCTATAAAAAGTATGAAAAGGTATAAGAGACAGTCTTGAAATGTTCTAAAATATATTAAATACAATTTAAAAGAAATGATATATCTTCTTCAACCTCAACCTCTTCCTACAATTAATGTATTATCGTTGTATAATGAATTCTAAAAACTTGTAAATTATTAGTTAGTTAGCTTTTAAGATTTCACTACCAAACTCTTAAAAAAGACGTCTTTGCAATAAGAACATATTATTTTATGATATTTGAATAATTTTCCAATCGATAAATCAAAACAGCGAGACAGTTGCGAATGCACCTGTCCACTTTAACAAGTGAGGCGATATTTTACGCCATATGATGAGACACTTAAAACGTGTTAATAAATATTTATTTATTGTTGCTGCAATTATGTCCCTTCATAATTTCCGTTCCCCCCCTCTCTCTCTCTCACGCACTGTCAATCGCGTATCTCTTTCACTTTTTAATTTGCACTTCGTGACGGATCCATATTTCTATGCTAATTCTTGCAAGAGACCGTTTACCTTTAATAACCCAGTTTGCATGCTCTCCGTATTCGAGATTGATTATGTAGGTGAGAACTTTCCGTGTATTTACAGTACATTGTAGGAATATAACATAGTGTTTCATATTTAGTTAGTATACCTTAAAGTAAATTAATTATACAGGGTAGAGCCCCTCATACGAGGCCGAGGCTTCAAGGAGAACGACAGTTTCTATTGAAATTGTGCCCATATGTAGGTAAATTCAGAGCACTTTGTCCCCAAAAAAAGTTACCTACACATCAAAATTGTGTTTTTTGTAACTGAACACCCTATATATCAATTGATTTTCGGATTCTAGGAGAAAAATAGAGGTGGGTTTTATTAGAGAAGTAGGTATATGACTGAAATGTAAGGTTTCTGACTTATTTAACATTTTCTAAAAAGGAACAATTTTTAAATTTCAATAAAAGCTATAATAGTGGAGAGCTTAAAGCCCTTATGGGATACAAATACAATAACATACAATGCAACCACCGATTAAGAGAATACTTAAATGCTCCTGATTTTATCTAGCCTGGGCTTTTTTATAGGGATATGTTAAACACAGTGTTTACAAAACTCGATCAACTATTGATAACAACATGAGAGAAATGATCGTGGCTGTTTTTCGAAGTAGAACTCCACGTACCTATGCCTTTTAATATGAAAATATTTTTTGAAAAGAAAATAGATTTATGCAGTAAACAGGAAATGAAGCATTTTGAACATTTGATTTCATCTAGCTAGTTTTTGTTACATATATTTATACCTAGTTTTAATTTTGTAATAGTTAAAATATGTTTTAAACATGTATCTTTTTATTACAGTATTTTAAAAAATCCTTTTTTAGTTAAATTAACACCGCCACCCCCTAGATTTTTTCAAATAATAAAGATCTACTGACGAAAAGTTATAAAAATTAAAATATCCCGGAAAATCTTTGAGAGGTAGGCAACCTTAATAATATTTTGAAGATATATGAATTCTCCATTGAACACCGGAATAAAGGAGCATAATATAGTCCATTTGCTGATCTAGCAGATGTGGACAAGTGTCCGCCATGATTTTCCCTATCATTGGCAATATCCTCTAGTTGGTCTGGTTCCACAGATTGGATTCCCTTAATCTTAGGGCACACTTAGCGGCTAGATCCTTCACGAGCCAGTCGACTGATTGCAAGTCCAGAATTACTTCTAGCTTGCGCTGTGTTGTTCCTTGCTCCAGTTGTACCTAGAGCTGCTAATTGCTGTACTTTTGTGATGCTTTTTCTAATAGTCTCTTTAAGTGCCGCTTCTCACCATACTAGTGCTCCATAGGTGATGATTGGTCTAACTACAGCAGTGTACATCCAGTGTATAATGTACGGTTCAAGACCCCATCTTCTTCCAAACATTTCCTTACATGCATAGAATGTATTTATTCCCTTTATCATCCTTTCCTCCCTGTTCCTTTACCAGGAAACTTCGAGTCCAGAATGATTCCTAAATATTTTGTTTCCTTGGCAAGTACAGTACCTTTCGTAAAGTAAAGGTCTTTCATTCAAGTATGGTAGCGTAAACTTGGGTATCTTATATTTTCTTGTAAACAGAATGAGTTCGGTTTTGTCTGGGTTGATGCCCAAACCATTCTTTTTTGCCCATTCCGTTAGCTTCTTCAGAGCAGGTTCCATGATGTCACTGATCGTAAGGAAGTATTTGCTAATCATCAGTTCCACGTCGTCTGCATAAGCCTTTATCCTAATTCCCTTAATTGTCAGAGAGTTAAAAATCGGGTTCATTACAATCAGCTACAGCAGAGATGCTAATACTCTTCCTTGTTGCATGCCTCTTGTTCCGCGCTTTTTGGTTGAGCTGTTTCCCATCTCCGATGTGATATGTGATAGTCCTGTTCTCTAGTATATCTAACACCCAGTCGATGGTTAACTGCTCTACCTTTAGTTCATCCATGGCTTTTTTTTATCGTTTCTGTCTTTACATTATTGAAAGCACCCTCTATGTCTAAAAACACCACTAATGTCCCCTTAATGTGTAGATCTATCAGCTTCTCCAGTATTTTCAATAGAAATGATGGTAGGCTAATAGCTCTGATGTCCTTAGGTAAAAAGTGGCTTCGTTTACCCGCCTTGGGTATGAAGACCACTTTTACCTCTCTCCACTTCTTTGGTATATGCCCCAAATATAGGCATTCCCGGAAGACACATAATACAGGGTGGTCCGAACTGTATTCCGGAAACTTCGGCAGCATATTCTGGAGAGAAAAATAAATAAGAAAGTTCATATAAATGTATGTCCTAAAATGCTTAGTTTCGGAGATATAGGGTGTAGAAGTTTCATTTTTATTTCCATTTTTTCAAAATAATTTCTGAAGTAACGGATTCAATATTTGGATGAAAATTTGTGTCTGGGAGTTTTTTGATATGAGAAATTTGATTTTGATGTCAATATGACTCCTACTTGTAGAGGGCGCCACCTACATATTTTTTAACTTGTTTGAAGAATAATAACTTTTTGTCGGTACCTGTATAAAACTACTGAGTAAAAAAATGTACATGTAGGACGTTTTTTACATAAGAAAGGTCTCTTGGTAAAAATCGCTACGAGTAATGGTTCTCGAGATATTTGGAATCGAAATTATCAATACCTGTCATCACTGACATAAATTAATCATGATGATAAAGAGTTATTAGACTGAAATCATAAATATTAAATATTTTTGTGGCAAAAGTTCAACAGAAACTGTTTTATCGTCATCGTGACTAATATAAAAAATAAAAATTGCCCAAACTTATCATTCTAGTCAAATAACTATCTACTCAACGTGTTTATTTTTTGTTAATAATGCCATATGTATTGACTATTTCCGTTCCCAATATCTTCAGAACGGTTGCTCGCAGTGATTTTTACCAAGAGACACTTTTTACGTAAAAAGTCACGGAAATGTATATTTTTTCACTCACTAGTTTCATACAGGTACGGACGAAAAGTTATTACTCGTTAAAACACATGTAGGTGGCCTCCCCTACAAGTAGGAGTCATATTGACATCAAAATCAAATTTATCATGTCAAAAAACTCCCAGTCACAAATTTTCATCAAAAATTGACGTTACTTCATAAATTATTTGGAAAAAATCGTAATAAAAAAGAAACGTCTACACCCTGTATCTCCAAAACGAAGCATTTTAGGACATACAATTATACGAACTTTTTTACTTATTTTTATCTGCAGAATATGCTGCCGAAGTTTCCGGAATACAGTTCGGACCACCCTAGGACAATAGACGGCATCCTAAAAATATAGGAATGATAAAATTTACCTCTTTACTAAAATGACAAACAAATGTCACTTATCCTCTCATAGGATAGACTTCAATGCATCTTCAGTGTCTTTAATTTAATATTTTATAAGACGGGTTGCTACAACACTATAAATTGTATTTTATTACGTCCTCTATTAAAACCAATTAAATTTAATTCTTAATTTCGACAATTTAAAATCTAAAGAACCTTTAATATTACTTAATTTCCCACTTTTTTTGCATGAGGTAACTGTGATAGTAATACTGCTAATTTCCTTAATAATTTATGTTAATAACAACTGATATCATTATCAACATTTAGTCCATCGTGGAAAATAAACCAATCAATTTCAATGATTAAAAACATCTAATAGAAAGGCACAACTTTACTTCCTTTCATATCATTAAGTTTTTTGCCATTTGAGATAATTACTAATGCTAAGATAGTGATATTTGCTCGGAGAGATGTAATTTATTCCGATATTATATATTTCATAAAAAAAGAAGGTTCGTTTATACCAGTTTGAAATGAACTATTCAAGAGCTACGATTAAAATAATATTTAAAAATAAATGTTAATTAATGAAATAAAAACATGTTGTGATGGTCGTAATTAGCTTATTTTATTAGAAACTCGTGTTTAGACGATATTGTTATATAAATATTCAAATAGCCTATTATATTATTATATCCTTACATTAATTAAGTTATTTCTTAAATATTTTGATGTTCTATTTTGTTTTTTACAGTTGTTATGCATTAAAATGATTACATAGTATTTTCACATTTGGATACAGTTGATTTAAATTACTACTAAATCTTGATCTATAATAGGTAATTAAAGAGGTTTAATTACAACTATAGTTGGCAGATATGTTACTTTAAGTTAAAGTAAAATGTCAGTAAATTAATGCTCAATTACAAAGTCAGAACATTCTTTGCTCTAATGCCGCATGATGGAAGAAAAGATGACATTAAATTACATAAATAACGATGAACGATATTTACCATTAAATGTTACATATAAAATGTCCCCAAACGTCATTTCGAAAGTCAGATTTCCACTAAACGGACAACGCAACGCCGCGAATCAGAGAATCTGTCGTTTTCAAGAAAACTGGAACTGTGAAATATTTTGGAGATTTTAGCTCGCTAGAGCCACTATTTTCATCAACAACGAAGTTTCTGTATTTTGTTTGTATTTTCGAAAACAGAGTTCTTCTGGTGAAAGCGGCTCTATCCAGTTCTTTTTTCTATCTGTATTTGATGTGCGCCTCTAATTAGTATCAACAAGTTTAGTTTCCAAATACATTAATGGATATTCTTATAAAATTATGAAAGTCTTAAGTTTCATTCAGAACCTCCCAATTAGTGGAATAAATTAGTGGACTTGGTAATCAAAGGCCAAAATGATATTCCTCGCAAATTTTGAAGTATAATTAGTGGAATAGTCAAAAGTTTGTTAACTTTTTCCAATAATTGAAAATTACTACCACTAATTATGACGTTCTGAATGCTTAGGTACATTAAAATTAGGTCAACAAACTTCTACGGCTAATTGAAACTACAAATTTATTCCACTGATTTCGAGGTTCTGAATGAAGCTTAATTTTCAATTAATTAGTGGAACAAGCTAACAAACTTTTGACTTTTCCACTAATTATACTTTATAACTTATATTATTTGCGAGGAATGTCATTTTGGCCTTTGATTATTACCCGTCAAGAAAAATTTTGGTTAGAAATTAAAAGTTTATTGTTTTATAAGCTAAATATTATGCTTTCTCTATGGATACAACAGACTACCGCAAGCTGTTGCTAGGATATTTTATTAATTTTAATTGTGTTTTTTAGACATTGTGAATGATCGTAAACTAAAAAGTATAAAGTGTAATTGAAACCACTAATTGATTCCACTAACTGGGAGGTTCTGAATGAAGCTTTAGTCTTATGAAAGTATACCTTAGTTCTCAATTTATATCGTCCCATTGCTGCCAAAAGTCACTAACTTACTTTTTATTACTTCCGAGAAAAATGCGTCTAAAAATAAATTGCATTGCATAAAGATGTTATAGTTAGTAACTATTCGGTAATAAAATAAAACATAAATAGCCAGAAATCGTAGTTAATGACTTTTGCAATCGATTCTCCGCTTCAAAACATAGTTAGTGATTGAACTTGGTTGTTCGGAAAAATGTTAGTTAGTGACTTTTGGCAGCAATAGGACGATTGTCATCCTTTATAGAGTCGGTCATGGTTTTGGCATGGAACATTTGACATGAAGCACGGGACAAAGAAATTACATGAAAATTTTGAAAATATCAAATAGTATAGATAATTTATATTAAAAAGTTGTATTAGGCTTTTTTGAAAAGGCGTTAAAGTTGTACTTTTGTCTAGAATTTCCTTTCATTTGGAATAGTCATTTAAACGTTATTTGCAAAAATCTTCCTTCAAATTAGTAAAATTTATAATACGGCCCAGGAAAACTACATTTAAAATACCAGCAAAAATCTGATTGTGTCATTGGCAAATTCGATGTCACATTTTGTTTACAAAAATTTGAAAGTACCAAATAGAGTAATTTTGTATACATATAAATAATTATGAATTTTCCAACTTCTGAACAAGTTACGATGGTTAAACAGCATTTTGCTGGAAATAGTATTATCACTGTATTAGATATGTTCGCAGCTCAGTCTCCGAAAAGCTTATACTTAATAAGTCAACAATTTAAAGAATAAAGCAGATATTTGAAACTAAAGGCACTAAGGTATTAAGCACATGGAAGTGTGAAGACCAAAATAATTGAACAGGAAGAAAACAACATTGGTTTGTTTATTGGAGATACAGTAGGAAAATACCACAGGACCTTTCGCCGAACGACTTCTTCCTGTAGAGCACACTCAAAAACCGTCTTTATGGGCATTTAAATACAGAAATTTAGGTGGACTGAAAACGACATCTCTACGGAATGCTAAAGATTCTCCCCTTAACAGCTTTGTATTGTGAGACGTGAATTTCACAATCATTTGGGGTATTGTTTGGTTGTGAATGAGGGATTATGTAAACATTTTATTAATTAGCATAGTTTAATAAAGTTTATTAGAAAAAAGTTTTAGTTAAAAATATTTCTTTTATTTGTTAAATTATTGTGGATGTATCTGGTATAAGCGAGGCCCTATGCGAGTACGCCGCGAATACTATTCTCACTTCAACTAATTCCAATTCAGAAAAAAAATTAACCACCCTTTTCAAACCACATAAATTCTTGTAAACAAAAAAATGTGACATCGAATTTGACAATGACAAAATCATATTTCTGCTGGTATTTTAATTATTGTAGCTTTCTCTGGGCCGTATTATAAATTTTTAGTAATTTGAAGGTAAATTTTTGCAAATAACTTTTTGAGGCCTATTCCAAATAAAACGAAATTAGACTATCCAGTATTTGTTCAAGAAACTTTTATTGCAAATAAAACATTGTCTATCTACTATGCAAAAACAATCATATTATAAGCTAATTAAAGCGTTATTTTTGACAGACGCCCTAATCGGATTTCCCCATTTATCTACACTGAAAAGGTCAAAAACAAATTCGACCAGTAAATGGACACGATAAAACAACCGTTTTGTGCGTGACGTGCCTTTTAAAAAAATGTCCGTTTCATCATCGCGGCCGGTCATCATCATCGGTGCGCGCCTTTTAGGGAGAAAGTAAATTTATGGCTTTCATTCTCTCTCGACTGATAAAGCAAGATCGCCGGAATTCCGAATATGCGGAATGCGTAATTTATACGCAGTCTGGCGATTTACGACAATTTCGTTGCTATGAGATGTCATTTGTATATTTCTAATCGAAGATGGGTTTAGTGCTGGAGATGTTTACAAAAATAAAATGCCACACAGGGTAAAATTGATATTTGAGACGTATCATATTAACCGTACAGGTAATACTCTTAATAGTCTCAACAGGGCTGGTTTCAACACTCTGGGATTAGGAGGGACTAAATATTAGTCCTACAAAGACCGTAATAATCCCCTTCACCAAGCGCAGAATACTTGCGGGACTAGGCCCTCTAAGACTCTGCGGTGATGAAATTCCTCTCTCGGGGGAGGTCAAGTATCTAGGAATCACGCTTGATACCAAACTGACCTAGAACCGACATTTGGAAAATGTCACAAGGAGGGCGGTGACTACACTAGCGGTAGTCTGACGACTTCATGGAAAAATCTGGGGCCTCAAACCACAGATGGTGCACTGGCTGTACACTGGAGTGGTGAGGCCTTCAGTAACATATGTATCCTTGGTATGGTGGCCTAAGGTAATGCAACAAACAACAATGCTCAGCCTCAGCAAGGTGCAAAGACTTGCTTGTCTGAGCATAACAGGGGCGATGAAATCAACGCCCACTGCATCAATGGAGGCGCTTCTGGACCTTCCGCCTCTTCACATAGTGATCCAGGCGGAGGCAAGAATGGGACTCTATCGACAACAAAGTGTCTTGTCTCTGGGAAATAGGACAGAAACAGGATACTCAACGATGGGAAATTCTATCGGGGGACCTCTACTCCAAATGAGATCGGACCAAAGACCCCTCTTTATCACTGCCACAAACCATTCGAGGTGAACAAAATGGATCAAGGAATGTGGACAGATATAACATTCCTTCAGGATGGACTAACCTAGTATACAGACGGATCAAAAACCGCTGAAGGAACAGGAGCTGGATATTTGGGGAAAGACCAAGGGTAAGTTTATCCTTTTCCTTGGATAAACACTCAACCGTATTCCATGCAGAAATCTTCACCATTGTACAATGTGCGAGAGAAAACAATAGAAGAGCTTATTCAGGTAAGCTCATCAATATATGCTCAGACAGTCAGGCGGCACTTGGCGCGCTTATGAGCCCAATGGTATCGTCGAGACTCGTCTGGGAATGCCTAGGTGAATGCCTAGGGAATGCCTAGATGAACTTGGGAGCTCTGGCTCGAAGGAACAGAATTAAATTATTCTAGGTGCCGGGCCACAGCGGCATCCAAGGCAACGAAAAAGCCGATGAGCTAGCTGGGCAAGGATCATCGGCATCCTATCTTGGTCCAGAGCCAGTACTGGGAATACCCAAATGTATGGCCCGTAGTGCATTAAAACTCTGGATCAGGGAAAAGCAGAATGTCCACTGGAGAAACAGACAGGAGCACAGGCACAGCAAGGACCTAGCTCTAAAACCGCAAAAGAACTGCTAATGCTAAGCAGGAATAAAGTGCGGATTACAACAGACCTCTTGACAGGACACATGGCTGTCAAGTGTTACCTAAAAAAGTATCAAGGAAGTTTTTGCTGCAGACTCTGCGATAAAGATCCTGAAACAGCGGAGCACATAATATGTCACTGCGAGGCTCTGGATCGCCAGCGAGACTTTTTATTTGGGAAAGCTAGGCTAGAACCGGAGGAACTATGGTCCCATCCTATCAAGGACCTGCATAAGTTAGTGCAGGGCACAGGGATAGGAGAATGGGTGCAGATATAGAAAGGGGACAAACACAATAGGCCTCACAGGTCGCAGTGTGTCCGGCAGAGGACGGCACCTTGTTGAAAAAAAAACCGTACAGGGTGTTCCATTTTGGTTGAAATCATACGGTATCTCCGTTATTAGTGAAGATAGAAGGGTGCGGTTTGCACAAACCAGTCCCACTTTTTTGTCAGACGGAAAATGCCGCAGACAAAATTTCATAGCCCTCTTCGTTTCTGAGCTACAGGCTCTTTTTGAAAATTTTGCACTTTGGGACACCCCCTGTATCTCTGTTAGTGTTAAAGATATCGAGAAGGTGAAAGCTGTTTGTTGTAAAACTTTTTACGTAGAATACAATTGGAATACACTCTGTTATTCTACGAAAAGTATATTTGTAAACATATCAACTAACTAAAGTTATGTTTTCTTTAATGGAACACCCTGTATATTTATAAATTATTATATGATCTGGCTTGCCATAAGCTTCTCAAAAATATATATCACTCTATATTTATTGTCACTATTTACTGCAACATTTAAAAATTTTATTAAAAAATAATATTTATTAGTAGGCCATGATTGATAATAAAAGAAACTAAGGAATTATTAAAAGCAAACATACTGCTATCTGTCTCTTGTTTTATTTTGGGAGCCACTAATAAATTCTTTATACATTAGGGAACCTTAACTATCTACCTCTATATGTAAATCTTTCATTTACGTGAAATATTCTTTAAGCAAGATGGGGCCCCCCTCACAACTTTGAAAATATTAGAATTTTTTATTTAAATTATTATTTCTCATATCAATGAGTTGGAACCAATGGACCATGGCCATATGATGGCCTCCCTGATTCCCGGATTTTTATTTTTTTTTCTCGCTTTTTAATTTTGGGGATTTTTGAAATATGAAATATATCGTGGCAACTACAACAATGTCGAACACCGGGAAAATGCTTTAATAATGCAAGCTTTTAGATATTTGCAAACCCATCCCGCTATAACAAAAAAATATATATATTCAGAAATTCAGTGGTAACAGTACAGGGTGACGCCTCTCATACGCCGCGGAGGCTCCAAGGAGAACGACAGTTTGTATTGAAATAAAATTTTGTGAGCATATGTAGGTTAATTAAGATCATTTTTTAAAAATATAGAGAGTTCTACAGGGTGTCCCCAAAAAAAGTTACATATCAAAGTTGTGTTTTTTGTAATGGAACACCCTATATATTAATTGATTTTCGGATTCTGGGAGGAAAATAATAGCGAGTTTTATTAGAGAAACAAATGAACAAAATGTAACGTTTTTGACATATTTAATATTTTCTAGAAATAAAAAACAATTTTTAAATTACAATAAAAGCTACCTAAATTGGAATTTACCCGGTATAGTCTGATATGTAGTTAAATTAACTATTGTACTTTAAATCAAATTAAAACATGATCCAAAAAGTTACACAGGGTGAGAATTATTAATATTGAACATTAATATTAACCTTTAAAAGCATGTTACTTTTATATTTTGAATGGAACACCCAGTATATTACTCCGATATTCTATGAAAAGTTCATGTCTCTTCAAAATACTATTAAGGTTGCCTAACCCTCAAACAAAGATTTTCCTAGATATTTTCACTTACATGATTTGATCTGAGTAGATCCTTATTATTTGATAAAATCTAGGTGGCTGTGATATGTCTGGCGTTACTTGAACATAGCTGTCTAATTAGTCCAACTTTAACAGCTAGTTATCATTTTGTGTCAGTTAAAACAAAAAAAGTATGATAAATTTGCCGAAAATGTAAACTTACCTACATCAGAAAGAATTGATATGATTCTATTAGTTGGTGAACCCAGTGTGCATTCATCAATTAATAGAATACTTAAATGCCCCTGATTTTATCTAGTCTGGGGTTTTTATGGGGATATGTTAAAAACAGTGTTTACAAAACTCGACCAACTATTCTCGACAACTCGAGAGAAATTATTGTAGCTGCTTTTCGAGGTAGAACTCCACATATGCCTTTTAAAATGAAATGATCCTTTTGAAAAGACAATCATTTTATGCAGTTAACAGGAAAGGAAGCATTTTGAGCATTTGATTTCATCTAGCTAATTTTTGTCACATAATTATAGCTTTATATCTAGTTTTAATTCTGTAGTAATTAAAATATGTTTTAAAGGAGTATATTTTTATTACCGTTGAGTAATTCACTCTACAATCTTTAATTTTTGTTAAATTAACAACAGGTATATCACAAAGCCACCTAGATTTTTTCAAATAATAAAAATCTACTCATGCGGGGTCGTCAACCTTAATAAATTAATTTTATAGATATATAAATTCCCCATTGAACACCGGAAAAATATACTAGGTGTTCCATTTAAAATAAAGGAAAAACTAGCTTTTAAAAGTGACTAATATTCCATATTAATTTTGTCTCACCCTGTATAACTTTTCGGGTCAAATTTCAATTTAGTTTAACATACAATAGTTACTGTAATTAAATATCAGGCTATACAAGGTCAACTAAAATTTAGGTAGCTGTTATCGAAATTTAAAATTTACTCTTCATTTTTATAAAATGCGAAATATGTCAAAATCCTTAGGTTTTAGGTATATGCTTCTTTAATAAAACTCATCTTTATTTTTTCCTAGAATCCGAAAATCAATTAATATATAGGGTGTTACATTAGAAAAAACACAACTTTGATGTCTAACTTTTTTGGGGACACCCTGTATAATTCTATATATTTTTATAAAATGCCTTCAGTTAACCTACATATGCTGCCAAAATTTCCTCTCTATATAAACTACCGTTCTCCTTGAAACTTACGCGGCGTACAGCGCCACCCTGTACAAAAGGAAAATATATCAATGCCAAATAAAATTTTATTATGTGTATCACGACTTACCGTAGAATAGATTTATCTAAAAAACGATAGTGCTTTCCGAGTCTCTTTAAAAAGATCGCTGCTATAAACGAAGACAGTCCCGAGGACTATAGTAACTACAAATATCCCCATCTCAAAACAATTTTAAAAAATTCACAAGTGAAAACAAATTCAAATGTGTCAAGTGAATGACGTGGAATCTGCTTCTAATACACGAATTTTTTTCATAAAACACCGCACGCCCCTGGATATTTTATAAATGAAATCGACCGCATCTTTAGAAAACTGTTGTCTCCTTACCGTGGCCTCTTTATTTCGGACCCGTTTGTCAGACTGTAGCCAAAATTTTATTTTATTACAATTAGTCGTCTATTGCTATAGATGAGGGGTGTACTTCAATACCATCGGAACCAAAACAGCAATAAAATGTCTACACAATAATAATATAACACTAAATTTTAAAATTCATTTTTTCCAACACCAAGATGGTGAATGATCCATTTTGCTACGCGAAATTAAGGGACAGGATCTGCTTTCACAGCCTTTCACAGATATAAAAATATAGCATTTCAGGTACAACCTGTACCTGCCAGGGTTCAAAGTTCAACTTTGGTATAACCCTTGTATATGAATTTTTAAAGTAGCTCAACCTAAGACGTTTATGGATGTAAAGCACCAGATGGCGGGGCGTATTTCACAGTCTTTTACTACAGAAAAATATTTTTTGTTACTCTGAATTTTGAAGCGACCAATAAAAACAGAGAAAATAAAAATCGATAATTTTCGGACTGTGCAATTGGTTACTAATCGACCAGATACTTTTTGTCTATTAGATATGCTATAAAAGCTGGTAATTATACAATTCGACCATTGTAAACACCCGACAAATTCCCCAAGGCCGACGAGGTCGATGCTTTTCACTGATAAGAAAAAAAAATGTTTGTTTACCTAGATAACTTTGGAGATATTTTTTCTTTCTGAATGCACATTTTTAAAGTATTTTATATTCTTTGTCCGTTTGATCTATTAATACTGGTCGCACGTGTCGAAGTTCTGTTTCTTCTAGTTTTAAAATATGTTCTTATTTCTTTGTAGTTGTAGTGGTTGTAGTGTAAAATTAGATTAATTTTATTAAGTTTAATTATAATGTTTAGTGTAGAATACCAGAAATAGCTTAGTAGTGTTTTTATAGTTTATTTTGTAGTTAAGTAGTAGGTGAAAGGATAATTTGGTTATTTTTTCTTTTTGTTTGATTAATTAGTAAGTTTGATAATTTTTTCAGTGTAGAATACAAGAAGTAGTTGTGTAATGTTTTTATAAGAGATTATATTAGTTTATTTTGTAGATGAGTAGTAGGTGAAGGTATTTGGGTATTTTTTCTTTTTGTTTTTCTTCTAATTGTAGTAATTCTATTAAGTATTGTGATAGATACACTATATTTTCCTTCAACTTCGTTGAAAAGTGCGTTATCATATAATTTTGGTTTTCTGATAGTAGAATATATACGAAAAAAAAACTGATCAAATTTATTTTAAATTAAATTAATCGAGTCTTATTAATCAAATTAATCTAATCAAATAATAATAATAGTTCGTTTCTAATAGTTTCTACATACTATACAGGATGAGTTTCCTACGATGTTCTCTATGGGTATTTCGGAAACTACTGGAGATAGAGAGTCTGTTGTAGCTCTTGGGGAAAGAATAAATGCAGTTTTGTGGGGTCATAAATATGCGCATTTCGGATTTTTCGGAGAAGTTCAAGGCTTACTAGATATTTCGAAAAAAACAAATTTTGGCTATTTTAGAACTTCTCTCTAATTCCATTATAATCTACCGTATGATCGAAAAAAACGGCTATGAAATGAAGATCGCGTCCATAATTTTAAAAGTAACATTAAAAGTTTCAACCTCCAACTGTAATGTAAACCCTTTACAAATATTTTTCTATATTATTACTTTGTCTATAATTTTATTATACAACCATATTCTAATTAAATGAAATTTGTAAGTATTTAGTATTAATACTTTAGTTGCAAGTGTTCTAAATGAAGGCTAACACATGCAAGGTTCTAATTACTTATCATTAGTCTCCACTTTTTTTGAGATTCTACTCAGAGTCCGTAAGCTTGATATTAAGCGCAGCTGAAATACGCTGAAAGATCTATGTATTTTCAATAAAAGCCGCAAAACAGTATCATTTTTTACCTCTCTAATGCAGTTTAAACAAAGGGGCTCGCCATGATCCCATTCCTATTCGAAATAATTGACTAGAGACGAGACAAGTTGCTGATTCCATCTGTTTAGTGGTTTTAATTAAACAAAACGCAAAAACAATTTTAAATTTGTTAAAATAAAATGTAATGACAAATGTCCGATTAGAAAAAAATAATAAAATCGAAAATGACAAATGTCAGATTTGCAAAGAATAATTTCATGCCAACTGGCAACATAGCATTTTTATTAATGTCTGTCCAACGGGTACCTAACGACCATAAAATAGACCAAACTTATCCTTTCTTACCTTTCTAAACTACGAATTCCTATTTTTAAAGTTGCTTTGAAAATTGTATTGTTATCTTAATAATAGGCAAATAAATTTTATAATATTTAAATAACCCTCCTGCAATAAATAAATAAGTAGATATAATAAAATCGTGGTGGACTAAGCTTTCTCTCCAGTTTCATAGCAATAGAAATATCATTATTTCATTATTTGTCAAAAACCTCTAATAAAGATTTATGGACCTCCTTTTATATACCTATTTCAAATATATTTTCTGTTTGGAATTGCAACAAACTGAAATAGGATGGAGGGAACATCACCTTCTAGAAAACAGAACGCCTAGCAATGATATATATTCACGGTTTGCGGTAACTATAATATTTTTTTTTATTCTGGCCTTCTCTCTAGATGGTAACTATTCCAGCCAATCAAAGAAGAGTACTGTTGAAAACAATTATAGAAGCTTATGTCCAGAAATGGTCGAGAAAAGGCTGACTAATAATGGATTCTGTTTGGCTTCTCAACTAAGTAATAAGCAGTCAATATTTACCACCTTCTAGCAGGTACATAACGCAGACTCGCAGTCTATTAAGTACCTACCGACAGGCCAAGTTACGGTCTATTACAATGAAATTTGCGGTACTACCTAGTTATTGATTATTTTACGGGATGTCACAAGTCGCTTTCGGAGCTTCACTGAAATTCCGTTTAATAAAACGACCTACAGTTTGCCAAACGTACCTTAAACAACGGTGCGTCGGTAAGGAGAACGCAGTTTTCATAAAAATTACTACTTTCATTCATAAAATATCCAGAGGCTTGCGGTGTTTTATGAAAATATATCAGGAATTGCTATAATACACAGACCGGAAAAGTCTAGGGATATTACCCTATTTAAATATTAATTTAATTTTATCCAGCCATCGTCAGTAATTTTATGAGCATTTCTGATATAATAAAATTAAAATAAACAAATAGTTTACAGGACTTATTGGAAATAAAAATGCGAAATTTACAGAATTTTTCAAATTTACCTTGATTTTTATTGAACTCAAAAAAATACACACATTTTTTTTTAATTCTAAACTGTGTTTTACGAGGCATACCCATTCTCAAAATTCTTCTTTGGACCGCGTCCCATACGTGCTCGATGGGGTTGAGGTCAGGAGATTGTGCCGGCCAGGATAAGATGTTTAATTGATGAGCATTGATAAACTTACTTACCACTCTGGCTGTATGAGGCCTTGCATTGTCATGCATGAGAATGAAGTTTCTCCCAAAATCATTGGCATATGGTAACACGACAGGCTCAAGAATTAAATCACGATATGTGATTCCTGTTAGAAATTCGGCCTAACTGGACTCCTCCCCAGACCATAACTGTTCCACCTTGATAAGGGTGCACTTCCTGAACATGATTCAACCAAATAAGATTTCCCTGTTCTCTCCATACCCTAAGCCTTCTCGAATCCGAATGAATTCCAAAGCGTGACTCATCCGTGAAGAGAACATTGGCCCATTGTTCATTCGACCACTGAACATGATCTTGAGCCCACAAATATCGTACCTCTCGATTTCCTCTCGTTAAGGGTTGAGCTCTCCAGGAGCGTCTGCTTCTTAAGTTGACCTATCTTAATCTATTGCGAACAGTGTCAGGACTAACGGTTACATTATGTGTTTCCTGGAGAATTAAACTAAGCTCTGGTGCTGTAAGAGTCAGACGGCGCGCGGCGTCGCGCATTTAATTGTAAAAAATGATCTTGCTGAGGGGTAGTAATGCCATGTCGCCCTGTGTGCCTTTCAGCAACATCACCACTTTCACAGTAGAGTGCACTTAATCGCAATATTACACTTTGCGTTGTATTTAATGCTCTAGCTACGTCGATTTGGCGCATTCCAGCTTCGAGAATACCCATGGCTCTTAGCATTTCGTCTCTGTTAAGATGTCTACGCTCCATAATGTCGTTTAATACTAAACAGAGTTATTTGAATGAATTCTGGTCAGTTATCATAAAAACATAGCCAGTACAGGTTAAATTCGAACAATTGATGCTTTGTGCTTTTTATACATTTGACAAAAAATGCACAAACACTTCTGCGAATATCCCAAATTTAGAAATAACTAGTGTGACTACTTCGTTTCAATCGAAGTAGAAAGAATCGGCCTACAAATATGTGGTTGTTTATTCAAAACATTTATTTTTAACTTTAATAAAATGATATCCCTAGATTTTTCCGGTGTGTGTATTTCCAGTAAACTTTATATTGTGTTACTTTAAATCTACCTAAATGTTCATTAATGATTTGCTAAAAATAAAAATATTTGTTAGAAAGTGTGTATGAATTATAATATGCAAACAAATAAAATTAATGGTATAAAATATAATACAATAACATCGCCATTGCATATTTCAATACTAGCCAATATTTCCACTATTTCCAGAGAGGAACATAAAGTTGGGGATAGCACTGGCCAATAGGAAAATGTTATCGCATTTTAACGAAATGTACCGGAATATCTACCAAACAGATTAGTTTCGAATGCGAATTGATACGTCACAATTCTAATCGGTATCTGTATCTATTAAAATAATTCATCATGATCATTTTCAGCGTATTCAACCATTTCCAATTATGTTGTAACCTCCCTCACATACTCTTTTTGTAGTTGAGTCCATTCTTGTCTATTATTGGCTATGCGAACTATAGGGAGCAGAACCGGAAAATCCCTGTACCGAAAGAACCGGGAATTCCCGGTTCTTTTGAGACTTCAGAGAACCGGGACTCGAATTATTAATTCCCGGTTCTTTCGGTACTTTCGGTACTCAGTAATAGTAGTTAAAAACATATTTTTTGTTACGTGCGAAATACTTTTGATACTTTCTAGCGGTCGAAATCAAACTCTCCTAAATAAGTAGTGATGCTATCTCTTACTCTTCTGACTTCTAAAGTTATTTTGAAGTTTCTATAATGTTTATTAGCAATTATTAAAGTTTCAATATATCATTGATTAAGATTTCATTGTTTAATATAATACTGCTGAATGTATTAGTTATATTTTTTTGTGTTATGTTTTTATAGGCATTTACATCTTTAATTGAAAATGTTTATTTCTTTTCAAATTTAGTTAAGTTGGTTTCGAGGTTGGTTGATGTTTGATGTAACTTTTAAGCTACTAGTGTTCTCTTTTCTTTTACATTTGTGTTCATGTTTACTTTCTCACGACTTAATAATTTGATATTATTTTCATTTGAAACTCAATTTTTTATCCGTTTTATTTTTGAGAACCATCCCTTGCTTGCTAATTGACGAACTCCACAATCATTGAAGGATAATATTTTAGTACAGTTCCGGAAACTCTAATTAATACTACCAGTTACGAATCACATCTTTTTGGCCATCACAGAACCGGGCCTCAGTAACAATAATTAAAATATTATTTTTTTTACGTGAAAAAGTCCCTTGATACTTTCTAGCGGTCGAAATCAAACTCTTCTAAATAAGTAATGATGCTATTTCTTATTGTTCTTACTTCTTTTCTCTTTTGAAGTTCCTATAATATATATTATGTTATGTTTTAATAGATATTTGCATTTTTAATTCAATATTTTAGGGCTTTTTTTCTCAAATTCAATTATGTTGTTTGATGCACTGATAAAAAAGATAGACTTGAACTAAAGTCGTCATGGTTCTTGAAAAAAAAAAATTTAGTGGCAAGATAATTTATTTTAGCGTAAAAGAAAATATTTTGCCTGAAGAAAAACTCTCTTAACTCAAGAAAACTGGTTCTCTTGAAAAATTCGAGAATTTCCCTTGGATCTATTTTCATTCAACCAAGTGCAAGTTACTTTGTTTTAAGATAATAAGAAAAATACGCTAGGAAATACTTCATTCAAGAAACATGGCCATTTTTCCAATAGCTAAATACTCTTTTGATGAAAAATAATAACGACACACAAAGACGATGACGAAGGACGGTATATACAATCAGTCGGCAGTCCGTTCAGTCGTACGTCGAATTTCATAAGTCGTACATCATAGTGCGCACGGGTTTTGTTGCTTGGAATTTTCCACTTGGAATTTTGCATAATTTGTTTTTTAAACGCATATTGTATAACAAATTAGTGATCGTTATTAACATGCATTTGTCATTTTTTATGGACAAATTTTAGAATATATGGATTCTTTAATTTAGCATTTATTTGCTATATTTGAAGGTAAGAGACATTTACCTAATGCACCTGTTTAGATAATGCATGCGTGACTATAGATAGAATAAGAATATAGGTATCGATTTTTTTATGCAAATAATTACAAAAATTTTAGAATTTCAAGTCGTCGTATTAAAAAATTCAAAATGTGACCAAAGCTTATAATTTTAATAATTTATTTGCTTTACTTTGATTAATCGTGATGTAACATGTTTTTGTAATTTGTAGAGTGATGAACCACCCCAAAAATACCAAGGAGTGAAGAAGCAGAAATAACTACTATCGAGAAAAATAATATCACTTTACTTACTACAGACCAGGAAAACCTAAATTTATCAGAAAATAATATACCTCGTAATATGCCTGTATATGATGTATAGACTTCTCTTAGATCAAAATAAATTTTAGTTGAGTCAATAGTATTCGCTATTGGTTTAAGAAAAGTGTCTCTTTAATCAAGAAATGTCCCTTTTCAATCAAGAATTTTTGCATGAATCAAAGAGACTATTGTTCTTGTAGCAAGAACGTCTTTGCATATTCATTGTGGGTCAAGAGTGAAATACTTTGTACAGATAGATTCTTCTATTCTCTAAAGTAATTTTTTAAAGCTTATGAAAAGATAGTTAATGCTTTGGGCAAAGAAACGTCGTTCTTGGCCCTATTGAAAAGCGCCAATCTTTTGGGCCAAAGTCATATTCATTTCGACTGAGAGATCCTTTTTTTCAGTGTGTGAAATTTCAGTTACCTATACTTTTTTCTTTACTTGAATTCAAAACCAAAACTTTTGTGTTCATGTTAACTTTTTCATGACTGATTACTTAATAATTTGATAGTATTTTAATTAAAAATCTCAATTTTTTATCCATTTTACTTTGAAAAACCATCCCTTGCTTTCTTATTGATGAACTGCACAATCATTGAACAAAAATTAGTCAGTGAATGGGGTGGGAAATCCCGGTTCCTAGAGGCGCGGTAACGCAATTCCCGGTTTCGAAAAACAGCTCCCGTTCCAGAAACCCTAATGCGGACCCAAGTTATCCCTGCTTATTTCTTAAATGTCCGTTCTTCTTACCAGGTGCCAGTTAAGGGGATTTGGATAGATTCTGCGGATGACATCTATTACCTGGGTCTTTTGTCGTATCCTCTTTCTTCTTTTACGATCTCTCTTGGTTATGCCCAGCATATTTCGTTCCATTGAACGTTGTGTGACCTGCAGATTCCTTATGATGTCCGTTTTAAGTGTCCAGGTTTCGCATGCATAGGTCATGACTAGTAATACACATTGGTCGAATGTTTTGTTCTTTAGATAGAGTAGCTTTCTAGATTTGAATATGATTGAGTTTCTTCCATAAGTGCTCCATGCTAACTTAATTTTTCTGTTAATTTCTGATAGTATCCCAAAAAATGTATATTCTTCTACTAGAGATGAGCAGAAAATCGCAAACTGCGATTTAATCGCAGCGATTGTAAATTCGCAATCGCAACCTGTGATTCCTTTCCATAGTAAACTGCGACTTGCGATTGAAACATATATCTGCCGATTTTGGATTTTTAGGCAACCAATATTACACCAGTTGCGATTTGCAATCGCAGTGGGCACGCGAACGAAGAGCTGCGAACGAAAATCACAGCATTGCGATTTTCGTTCGCACCGGCGTTGCATCGACACGGCATCGGCACTGAGAAGCCGAACGATGAGCTGCGAACGAAAATCGCAATATTGCGATTCTCGTACGCCCCGGCCGGCGGCGGCGCGTCTTCAACACGGCAGTGGACAGGCGAACGAGGAGCTGAACGAAAATCGCAGCTCATCCCAGCATTGCGATTGCGATTTTCGTTGGCACCGGCGCGGCATCGGGAGTGGTCACGCCAACGAAGAGCGGCGATTGCGATTTTCGTTCGCAGCTCCCAACACATCGGCCTAGACTAGATCGCAAAATCACATTCGCAATCAGAGCCCCGTAATTTTTATGAAGCGTTGGAAAATAGGCTTATATATGTTTATATACCGCATAATATATATAATTTATTAGTTTTAAATTTTGAGAATAGTTTTAGATTTATAATATAATTATGGATTGAGAAGGTTAAAAATTCTTGTTTTCGGTTATGACTAATTATAGTTACAGTTGCTCCCAGGTAATGATTCAGGTAAAATGATTCATAAGGACAGTTTTGGATTCAAATTATAAAAAATTATCTATTTTTATCCTTTATTTACTAGAAGATATAGAGCACGGAAAAGAAACATCCCTTTTTATTTATTATATTTTGTTATATATTATATTATTATAAACATTTTTATAACAGTCCATAATATAATATAATTTTCTGAATATACTAACAGTTGTGGATCCGCTGCTATGTTAATTTAAATACATCCTTTACAATCAGTTTTTTCATTTTAGAGAAATTTTAAATATAAAATGTGATATTGTCCTTTTATTTATCTAAAAGTTCGAAAGTTTGCACTTGCACTGGACGGGCCATATCAAAGCCGTCGGCGTCGGCTTCTTTTGAGTTACATATAAAGAAAATGTTTTTAAAAGAAAACAAGATAAAATAAACAGTTTTTTTTTCTACTTATCTGAATTAAGGTTGGCGGCAACTTTTTTTATAATAAATTTTTCGTTAGTATACCTACTGTCTAAAAGCACATTCGAATATTTTGAACATTTTATGTATTTTTAATTTCCCTTTTAAATTTATTCGGTCTGTTCTAATCAAAAATGTTTAAAAAAAGGAAACTAAGTTATTTGTGGATTTTTTTTGGTAGGTAATTGATGAAAATTTTAAGTGCAATTGTGTGTGCAGCAAAATATCATAAAAAACACGCACTACAAATTTTAAAAAGGCACATGGCATCAGAAACACCTAACAGTTTCTTTGTAAATTTTTATTAAAAAAAATTATTCCGCTATTTATTCTGTTTTTTATTAGAAATTTTGGGATTGAGCTTCCCAGATTACAGCGTACCAATTTAAAAATATCAAAATCGCAATCGCAGGTTACAGTCGCAGCGATTTATAAATCACAATCGCAGTTTCAACTGCGATTGGAAAATCGCAGTTTTGCTCATCTCTATCTTCTACTATTTCCAGTGTTGTGTTATTTATTTGAATATTTTTTTCTTTCCACTGTAAAATGTCTTTTTCTTTCAATGAATATCTTTTAAATAATTATTTCAGATTTCAGATGCCAAGTAAAATAATTATTTCAGATTATTTTTTACTGTAATGTGACATATGACCTAATAGGAGAAATAAAGACCCTTGAAGAAATAAACTTATTTTCCGTGAAACTATAAATTATTGCTATAATTTGTTAATGGAATTATTTATTCGTCTCACTAATATACCCTGCTATTTGTCACAAACCAAAAAAAGCCTTGTCGCGATATAACCGTTAAGATAAATATTAACTTCCATTTTATTAGTCGGCATGATGAGTTATAACGTGCGATTGGTGTCGGAATTACACTGATTTTATCTAATAATCTAATTGCATTCTCCAAACTTATAACGCTATAAGCGTATATTAATGTCGCATAATTAATTTATCTCTTGATATAGTATTTATTATTTACTACGTCCAATAGGATTATTGTGTTAAAAACCTTAAAGCTAAATTAATTACTTCGTTTAAGAGTTATGGCTTCTGTGACAAGAAGATGCGGTGTAATATATTTCGCTAGATCTTGTTTATTTTGACTTATATTTTTATATATTCTTAATAAATATACTAACAAATATAATAACAAATAATAAAGAACATATGTATTTAAATATAGTAATTGCAAAACAATTTCCGATGCACGTGATCAACTTTGAGTGACAAGCGATGGCGACAGCGCTGCCAGATTGTGATGGATTTATGAGATGAATCTTAATTTAAAATTGACAAACAACATATTTATTAGATATATCATTTTTAAAGATTAAAGAGTTTTACGTTTTATTTTTAATTTAATAACTAATATTTTAGTGATTAATTGATTTATTTGTTTTATAGCTTATTTTACTTATTACATATTGGCAAAAACTAGTCCATTATGAAGATTATTATAAGCGTTATTATGGGTTATTTATTTATTGATGTACAGGGTGGATCACAAATTGGACGCTTTTAAAGCGAAACATCCTTTTCTATAAGAGATAGACGAAAACTAATATCGGTGTCTGGAGCTCAATTTTTATCAAAAACATGATGGCGAAAACCGCACATCAATATCTGTTACCGTTTCGGAGTTACGGGGTGTTTTTAAAAAATGTGCATTTTTAACAAATCGCTATAACTTTTTTGCTATGGAAAATTTTGTATTTTTATGAAAAAAAAAGCACCTTTTTACACAGAATTTAATGGTTTATTATTTATTAGTTATATATAGTATTTAGTTATGTTATATTTTTTTTAAATTAATAATTTAAGAATTATAAACAAAAAATTTGATTTTTTATATGGAACACCCTGTATATTTTTAATAACTTGAAAAGAATTTAAAATTACCTTTCCAAAAATATAGCATACTTCATATTTTGTTCGATTCCTCTTCGAGATATAGAGTTTTTAAAAATTCGCCCACTTTGAATAAGTAGACTTTGAACGACGCTGGCTGTAATGCAAAAAAATTCTAGCTGTGAGCAGCAATTAAAACGACAATAATATTTACAATGAGAGATGCAGAAGTTGATAACAATTTAAACGATATTTGACAAAATCAACATATTTAACTCTATCTAATAACAATAAAAATTATTAGCAAACCAAGACATGAGATTTTGCTACAGGTGTTCGACATGTCGACCGTCTTCTGTTATGGACAGACGGGACCGTTTTTGAACATTTCTCGCGAAATTCATTAACTTATTGAGGGTCAAAGATACCCTCGCCTAACCACTAAGTACTTCTAATTCTTGTTTAGATTATACGGGCAATTTTAAAATAAGAACCTTTATTCTTCCTCAAAGATAAAAAAACAACTAAGGATAACAGGCATTAAGTCCGGCGGCCCCGACGGCCAACGGCTGGGATCTTGGTTAGCTATTCAATTATTCTCGAAATTGGCTGCAAAAATTTGCTGATAACTTCAGCGTTCTGAGGCGGTGCCTCGTCTTGCTGAAAAAATCTGGCTTCGAGTTCCATTAGGGGCAGATCGTCAATAAGGGGTTCAAAGCCTATTAGTTAAAAGTGGCGAACTTATTAAAATTCTGTATTTCGAAGGGGACTATAACAAAATAAGTGGGCTATATTTTTGGAAAGGTAATTTTAAGTTATTTTCACTAGAAATATATTATTATTATTATTATTATTTACACAATAGAAAGCGGCATAAAAATACCGATGAGTCTACTGTCTTTTTATGTTGCGCGTAATTTTTTCGAGTTTACACATACATATATAGGGTGTTCCCAATAAAAAATCAATTCTTCTGTTGATAACTCTTAAATTAATAACTTTAAAAAAATTATATTTAAACCATTAAATTCTACGTAAAAAAGTGCTTTGGAAATGTTTTCACAAAAATACAAAATTTTCCATAGAAAAAAAGCTACAGCGATTTGTAAAAAATGCATATTTTTGAAAAACACCCGGAACTCATAAACGGTAATAGATATCGATGTGCGGTTTTCACCATCATGTTTTTGATAAAAATTGAGCTCCAGACACCGATATTAGTTTTCGTCTATCTCCTATAGAAAAGGGTGTTTCCCTTTAAAAGCGTCGAATTTGACCCACCCTGTACATCTTACAACGCCATAAGTGGTAATAACAAGTAAGAGGGTACTATTAATACCACAAACTAATAACCACAGAATTTAATAAAAACTAACGTTGAAAGTGGTATAATGTGCTTATCAATCAAACTCACTTTTCTGACTGCAGTCAAGGGTAATAAAGGACCTTTATTGTCACGTTCTCGTTCAAAATAGTTTAAAAAAAAACGGGGAAGCTACAAGCTCTTTGCTTTGACTGTTTAAATGCTTCGGCATATTTTCAACAAACAATTACAAGCAATGCGTGACTAAATAGAAGGCTATAGCCTCTACTGATCTCAACCTTGGTGCAACAGGGGGCAACCTATTGTATTCTCGTCTCAGTTTATCACCAGCTTACCAGAACTCCAATGTAAGGTTATCGAGTTGGTGAGTCATCGTCAAGTCCTTATAATAGAAATTCGCGTCAGAGACGAGATGAAGAAAGATATATCCTCTCTGTTATAGATTCGGAACCACACCGATATCAGGTCTAAGAAGAGACAGATCCTCAAATCGCCTCAAAGATTACTGAGTCGGAGGTATGCTCCTCGACTATGAAGAGCACGGAGGGCTAAACCTCAACCGTGGAGTGTTGTATACCCTCGTAGAAGGTAGATGTGGTAGATGATAAGCACCTCGGATAATGGACAGTTGTTGTCAGAGGATCGGAAATACCCTATCCCCCCTACAACAGATAGTGCCTAATGTATGATGAGTTATAACTCAAGAAAGGGGAACACAATAGAGATTTAAGGCTGTGGTGATTAACCCCCTTTCCACTCATTCTACATTCCATTGTCGTTAGTCCCGTCTACTGTCTGTCATGACATTCTCTTTCATCAAAATCAAAACTTGATAATATTATAGTAGATCTAAATGGTTTCTCCAAAATGTATAAACTCTGCAGGGCAATAAGCTGTTAAATCTTATGATAAAAATATACATACAGGGAACGAAACTGATAACCACTAGCCGTCCAGGGCTCTCCCGTAAAATTAGTAAAATGGCGCATCATGTTTTTCCCCTGGACCTCTTAAAAGCTTTAATGTCTTATTTCTTCTGTTGTCCCTTTTCTTCGCTATAAAATTAACTAAAATAATCCTATTGCAACATCCACGTTAGCAACTCGTTACTTGTCATCGACATGTTTTGACTAGGATTTAACAAACGACGACAGCATTATTAAATTTGAAGAAAATCGCTCCCATTTCCAATGGTGCGTGATAAAAGTTAAAATCAAATGAAAAAGGACAGATAGCGAAGAAATGGACTCATAAATGCGAAACGATAAGCATCGCCGTACGAAATAATGCCATAGAGAGAGATAGAGGGTAAACCAGTAAGTTGTGGCATGAAGAAATAAGGCTGCGTACACACGCATCGTCGATTCCTTCACGTCAATCGGCTCCGGCTTCTTTCACCGTCGTCGGTGAAAGAGATAACGGCCTCGCCGCTTATCTGCCGACGTTTCGAGAAAAAACCATTGTCGACGTACTCGGATGTGAGAAAGGATCCCTAATGGTGTGGTAAAGGTCGCCTATTTCGGTACTAATTAAACCATAGACGTTTTGTTTCTAGTTGGAGAAAATTAGTAGACCGAAAGGAGGTGTTTTTTTCTACATTACTATGTTCATGTTCAATCTTGATTAATTGGGCTTTTGATATTTTGAATGCGCTGTTACACTTTTTGTTAAAGTTCGACCTTATTAGAAAATGCGTCAGAAATTATTGTCCGTGATTTATTTGATTTTTTGTCAATCAATTGTATATGTTGCCAACCATATATGGAATATACAAGACCATATAAAAAATGTCTATACCTCTGTGACGGATTCATCTCTTCAAAAAAGTCTTGGATATTTCGCCACTGTAAGAAACTCTACAAAATAAAATAGTTATTTTTTGTAAATGTTACAGTAAAAGTTGGAAATCAGTGACTGTTAGCAATTACTAGTAAGCTCACATTCACTGATTTGTTAAGACTACGGCAGTAAAAGTTCAACAGCTATTTTTAAAATCAACTTTTACTAGTGAATGCTAGCATTCCCTGGACTATAGCAGTGAGTTTGAAAGATTCAGTTAGCGCGGTTACCACATGTTGTAAAATATATGAATAAATAAGGATAACTTGAATAATAGGCAATATAAGGATAACATTAAATTGGGCTAAACGTTGGCAACGTTGACAGATATCTGGCGTAAATTCGCTTTGTTTATTTTTGTGATTATGTAAAATTGTTTTGTTATGGAATGTAATACCACAAGGTGTTTCGGGATTACCTAATACTTTTGTGTGACACACAATGCGATACCGGCAACACTACGACTCTGAAAGAGGAGTAGTGTGGCCAGTATCGCATTGAGTGTCAGACAAAAGTATTAGGTAATCCCGAAACATCGAGTTGTATTCAAAAGATTATACAACGAAATAAAGCACATACAGGGTGGTCCATCGAAAACGTTCCGCAAGGCATAACGGCTAGGATATTCTTTTTTTCAAAAAAAACAAAAACACGTCAATTTTGTTTGTGCGGGGGACCATTTTGGCCCCAAAAATGATTGCAAAATCTTCAACCCTCTAAGCGGGGGTGTCGTCCCCCAACTTTTTTCAAATGGGAAGGCTTTTTTCAATTTCAAGTGGCGGCGCAATGAAAAGAGCTTTCTATTCTCTATATTTCCCAGCCTAGTTTTTGAAAATCGGTCGAGTCATTGAGAAAATATGAAAGATTGAAATTTGAAAAGTTTATTTACACATTTATCAGAGTAAATGATAAGGATAAATTCCTTCAACCAATTTGAGGTTTTTTCTTATTATTTCTAGATGTTTACGTATTTTTTCACTTACCACAAGGTTGCACGATCAGGTGCAGTAGTTGCTAGATAGCTGTTCTGTGACTTGTGCGTTGAAGTTCTTCTCAATATCGTTAAACTGACCTACAATAGAATTTCCAAAAATGCCAGCCCACACGTTCAATTTCTGAGGGTATTGTGTGTGCATCTCGTGAAAAACCCTGGGGTTGTCCTCAGTCCAGTACCACAGTTGTGCCGATTAACTACACCGTTCAAAAAGAAAGTACACTCATCCGAAAAACACGCATTAAATAGGAAATTATTATCATTCGCCACTTGATCACTCATAGTTTCACAAAATTGCAAGCGACGATCAAAATCGTCTTCGTTGAGTTCTTGTACCAACTGAATTTTGTACGGGTGGAACTTGTATTTTTTTAATATTCTTTGGACACTTGTACGATTCACGCCGCGCCGTTCTCATTGGCTAATTTTCGTGTACTTAGCATAGGTAGCATGGTTTATCCATGGCAAATTGGCCCAATACGAATACCTCCATAGCTTAATTTACTACAGGACCCTCTGCCTCTTTTTATTCATAACGGAACCAGTTTCGCGAAATTTTGCTACTAACTCGCGAACAATTTTGCCATAAAGGTGTTTATCAGGATGGCGTTCATTGAATATCTGCGCAACCCGATTGCCCATTCATTATTTTTAAAATAAAGTTCGATTATTTCCACTTTTTCTGCAAGTGGGTACACCATAACTGTTAAAAAGTTTAACGATATTGAGAAGAACTTCAACGCATAAGTCACAGAACAGCTATCTAACAACTACCGCACCTGATCGTTCAACCTTGTCGCAAGTGAAAAAATGCGTAGTTATCTAGAAATAATAAGAAATATAACAGCAAATTGGTCGAAGGAATTTATCCTTATCATTTACTCTGATAAATGTTTACATAAACTTTTCAAATTTCAATCCTTCATATTTTCTCAATGACTCGACCGATTTTCAAAAACAAGGCGAGGAAATATAGAGAATAGAAAGCTCTTCTCATTGCGGTGCCACCTGATACCCTTTCCTATTTGAAAAAAGTTGGAGGATGACACCCCCACTTAGAGGGTTGAAGATTTTGCAATCATTTTTGGGGCAAAAGTTGTCCCTCTCACAAACAAAATTGACGTGTTTTTGAATTTTCCGAAAAAAAAATTACTCTGGCCGTTATGCCTTGCGGAACCTTATCGATGGGCCACCCTGTATATCCTTCTTATCTTAAACATTTTTATTATAATAATTAGAATTGACGGGATATTTTGTGGAACTGACAGAAATGACTTCTGAATTAATATTTCAAAAAATGACAATTACAATATGGCCCCCAAGCGATAATCACTTAAATGATTATCGCTTATTAATCATATCCTTCTATATAGGAAAAATATACATAGAGTTGTATAATCGTTGTAAAAAGTGCTGTGCGGTATTTTCCCCATGGAAGAAATTTTCTGTGAAAAATTAAGGTAAACTAGGCACTCGCAAGAATCTAACAGTGTTTGTTTTCCATTTTTGCAATATAATAAAGTCATAGCAAAAGTTAAGCGTGCAAAAAAAGAAGATATTAAGGAACCGAGTGACCATGAACTAGGGTTTCACGAGATTCTCGAAATTCGAGATTTCTCGTCTCGTCTCGATTTCGAGACGAGATCGAAATGAGACTGAGAATTTTTTTTCGAGACGAGATGGAGAAAATGTCTTCGTGATTTTTCGAGATCGAGAAATTTTTTCGAGATTCCTCGATCTCGAAAAACTTTAGATGCTGCAATAACTCAACAACTCATAAAAGGCTAGAAAAATGGAAATAAAAAACTATGTTGGGAAATATTTTGTCGTACAATGCTAATTTACATTTCTTTATTTACAATTATTACAAATAATCAAAAGATAATTTCCCCAAAACTGTTCGATCAGTCGGTCTTTTCAGAATAAAGAAATGCCGTAAATATAATAAAAATACATTCTTGTTCTTATGGCACCATTTTTGTATAAATTTCACTATTTAACTCCTATTGAGTTAAACGAATTTAAGTAATGTCGAAGAAAAAAAGTTTTTCAATAAAAGACAAATAACAAAAAATCAGTTTGTTGCACAACGAAGTAAACATTTTAAACTTTCGTAGGTAGCTAGGTAAATTTTAAACCCATATGGGGGGATAAAAGACTAAATTAAAAAAAAGGAATCGTTTTGATTTTCGCTTTTTAAAACAATATATTTTTATTTTTGGGATTTTAGGCCAAAGTCTGCGTTTTTTTTTTTGTTACACATGGCTTTTAGTTCATACCATACCTATAATAGCTCTGTATTCTATAACGTAATTATTTAACAAAAAAAAAAACGCTATCTTTTGGTGCAGACTTTATAACATGATATTTTTAGCCGACCATACCAATGGGTATGGTAGGCTATTAAGATCGGCAAAAAAAAGTTTTTTTTTAATTTCACTCAAAATGAGTTATTTGGGTCATAAATGACCTAAAAACAAAATATTTTCATGGTGTCTGTCCGTCTGTTCGTCTGTAACACGGTAACTCAAAAACCGCTAAACCGATTTTAACCAAATTTGGCTCAAAAGTACTGTGGCACCCGAGAATCCATTAGTTTTTGGTGGGGGTGGGGGTTGGTAAGGGGGTATGGGAGGGGGTTAAAAATTTAAAAAAATCGTAACTCCAAAATTACAGCAGCTAGCGAAACGCGGTTTTCAATTTAAGATTAGGAATAATATTTGCAACAAAATTTGTAATAACATCAAAATCAGTCAAAGTCGCAGTTTTTCAGATAAAAAAAAATTGAAAAAATTCCTTTACTTTGAAACTAAAAGAACTGCGTACCAACTTTTTATTAACATATTTTAGTATGGGCGGCTATACGTGCCTCCCGGTGCCTTTTTTTTTATAACAATAAATGAGTTATTTATTTTCGAGACTCTCGAAATTTCGAGAATCTCGAATCGAGATCGAGAAATTGACTTCGAGAAAAACATCGAGACCAGAGTTTGTTAATATCTCGTCTCGATGATTGAGACGAGACGAGAAATTGCCTTCGAGACGAGATTTCTCGTATACCGGGCATACCTCTATTTTGACCACGATAAATAACTTTATTAAAAAAAAACTTCTACCAATAGGTAATCTTATATGTTTATGAATGTTTTTTTTAATTGTTTTGTACGCTCTAAAATGTTTACTATGTTTTCCCTTTAGGAGAAGGTTATGTCGTTATTTTCTAAAATTTTTAATAAATATACTAAAGAAGTAAATTGTAATTTTAAGATATGTGGATCAGCTTGAATATTGAGGTGATCGAATACTCCTCGAATTCTTCCTCTCCACACCCGTCCTGTACAATAGAATAACTTTTACTGGCAACCTTTAGTAAATGTTACTTTCACTAGTGAATGTTAGAAATTACAAGGAAAAGTCGACAAATCTCTTTAAAATACCACATTCACTGGTCCAATGCGTAATTGCCAGCATTTCCTAGTGAATGTTAACAATCACTGAATTTCCGACTTTCACTATAACATAAACACTGCTGCGGTAATCCAGCGAAGACTAATTAATCAGCAGTGATTTACTAATAAGCAAATTTGCCTAACGGACAGAACATCAACGGTTTTTATAGACGTATCTGTTGAAAAACACTAAACTGTTCTTGAATAGTTGTATTTAGATGTTTTATATATTTTTTTATTTGTTCTTTGTGCTTTTTTGCTTCCGACGACGCGACGGAAAGAGATATACTTCCCGAAATGTTCAGCATTTTTTGTCCGTTAGACAAATTTGGAAATCACTGCTGACAAGTGAATCCGTTGGATTAATGCCAGCTGTGTTTACAAAAAATAACTATTTTATTTTGTAAAAAATAACTATTTCATTTTTTTAATTATTTAACCTCTATTTAACTAACAGCTGACAAATGAGAGGAAACCACCTGGAAATATAAAAATTCTCCTCACTACCTGCGTCCAATATATAAGGTAAACAGTAAATTTGTAGCTACCAGTATCACCAAATTTCAGGGAGGAATAACATAATAATAAATTATAGATCAGTAGTTCTCAATTCATAATGCTATAGCCTATAATGACACTAAATAGTACTTGGTCAACTTTACAGAGATCTAACTATATATCTAACTATATACATAAGGTTTTCTAAAATGTTTGATTAATTTTAATTGTAATAAGTATTGCCCTAAATGTAATAATGTAATGTACGTATTTTATAAAATGCATATTATTATTTTATAAATAAACAATGGTTTTATTGTCCAAGAGAAAAATCACAGTAACAAGACAATTACAAGCGACCGAAATCAATATTATATTCTACAATGTTTTTCATTAACAG
Organism: Sitophilus oryzae; assembly: GCF_002938485.1. Taxonomy (NCBI): domain Eukaryota; kingdom Metazoa; phylum Arthropoda; class Insecta; order Coleoptera; family Curculionidae; genus Sitophilus; species Sitophilus oryzae. Next base: position 5,256,504 of record NW_022146996.1, read on the forward strand.
TTTGTGTTAACACGTTTTAAAATACTACCGTATGATCAATTGGCTTGGTTAGGTTGTAGGTGACCACCTATGACATTCCCCATATAATTCTACATATAAAATGACAGCCATCTTTATTTCATAGCCATCGCTGACGCTGTTTTTTTTCGATTATACGGTACTAAACACTATGATGAAGTGGCAACATTGAAATATGTTTGACATTGAAAAGTTTAATTCAGCTTTAATTAACCTCACTTTTCCTATACCATTGGTCGCCTTTTTCGCATAGTAGTAATATATCAATAAATAACTAATATAGCAATGACTGAACCGGGGGCTAAATTTTTTTTTCTTAAAAATGACGTATACACAAAAGAAACACACGGACTACCATCATGTGGATTCAATGACAGAGATGGCGAGAGAATCTAATGTCTCTGATATCTTTTCACTTAACCTTATATTGAACTTACTGATTCACGTAGGTTGTTACATATTATTACGGCTAACAACTTAGCGGCTTCCCGTTAGATTTAGCGCTTTTATAGCGGTTTAAATTTTTGAATAATAAATAAGTAAAATTGATATAAAACTTATTATTTATTAATAATAATAATAATAAATAAGGCTTTATTGTACAAAAAGCCAAAAAAAGACAAACGAAAGCATAAAAATATACAAATAATAAAAAATATCAATACAATACAAATTACACAATTCAAAAAAAAATACGTCATTAAAATTACAAATAGAACATACATAGACATTGCAGAACACAAAAAAAGACATCAATAAAATTTTACAATAGAAAAATTGTAAATGGATATAATCATTTAAGAGTTATGAAATATTAAATACTAGATTTTTAACCAGTGTGTGAGATGATCAAAATTTTAAAATTCAAAATTGTTCAAGATTAAACATCCACAAAAAGTCGGTTACCGCATTTCTCTCCAGTAAGTATGATTTCAGAGCTTTGCGAAATGCGGGAAAGAATGAAAGCGACTTGATATTCAAAGGCAGATGATTGTACATTTTTTTGGCATTGTCAGTATTGAGCCTTTAACTAGTTCTGAGCATTAATAAGTGGATAGTTCTGAGAGAACAGTGACCTGTCGGTAATAGCAGATATGTGCTTGCGGATTAAACAAACGGATTCAAAAATGAATAAAGAAGGAAGAGTCAGTATTTTGAAATGTTTAAAGAAATTCTCGCAGTGAGTTGTACTGTTCAGTCCCAATAAATATCGAACTTCTCTTTTTTGAAGTTTGAAAATATGACCAAATTTTGTCGCGCAGCAATTACCCCAGAATGCAAGGGCATAACGAAGATGCGACTCAAAAAGGGCATAAGAGACTATTCTAGAGGTTGATAAGTTCCTTAGAAACTGATCTTAGCGCAAAACAGGCAGCGCTTATATAGTTTCTTTGCTAAAGCTTCGATGTATAAGTCCCATTTTAACGAGTTGTCTACAACAAGTCATAAGAATAATAAAATAATAATTAGAATCGCATCGTGCGTAAGTCACTGGATATAGTATTATATAGTGCCGTAACATCTGGGCCGCTCCAAGTGAAACTAGTATCGTCCACAAAGAGTCAGATTTTACCGGTAATGTCTAGATTAGGGCCTAGTACTGAACCCTGAGGGACACCACATTCTATAGGCTTGTAAATTTAAATTCTAAACGACTTGTTTCAAAATTTGCATCTATACGTAATTATCATATATTCTTAAAGTACCATGGCAAGAGAGTAAAATCTATTTACATCCATTGCTCATTCATGCAGGTTCGCGGCCGGATGTGATCGTATATCTTGTGAGTAAAAGTCAATTTAGACACTCGCCAAGTCGGTAGATCATTGACTTCTCCTCTCACCTCAAGAACCTCTCATCACTATTCCGGAGGAGAAGCCAGGATGGAAAAGGTGACAAAGCAGGGTATGATATTTCACTTTATTCGATCTTGTAATGTTCTAGCGGTTTTTAATGTACATATCTAGCGGGTATTCATTCTTCGAGAGTTCGCAACCATGGGGTAACAGGTAAGTAGATTGGAATTGCTATAAACGGAAATCATATTCTGCAAAATGTGTTATTCATTTATCCACAAATGATATAGAACATCATAAAAATTTAAGATCTAAAATTACTAGGAAATATTTACTAACTTTATAATACTAATTCTCTTTCAAACTTTTATTTCGCTTTTACTACTTTAATAGTATACAATATATTGAATTGCTTTTTAATTGTTGCTAAATTACTCACTGTTATAAATTTCAGTTGAAACCTTTTTCCAAATATTACAAAACTATTTGAAATATGAATTTATAATACTTTATTTATTAGGGTTGGGTAGTATTTTCTATTAAACCAAGAGTCCAAAGTTCAAATACTGCAGCCGGCATAATTTTTCATGAAATAAATTTTCAATTTTTTTTTGTCAAGAAAAGAGAACAGAATTTTTATTTTTATGTACATATACAAGTATTGGCTTAAAAAGAGAGATAACAATTAGTAATTAATTAGTCTTCTTTCTACCAAGTGTAAAGTGTAAACGGGATTAACCATTTTCGAACAAGCAAACTTTTTTATGAAGATTTTTTCTCAAAATAAATAATTAAAAAATTTTTCCTCTTGTAAAAACAATCCGACATACTGTATACATACACTTTACAGCTTTTTGGTTTCAGCTCATTTAACATATCTTCATTTGTGGGTAGCAATTGTTAATTTCAGAAAGATCAAATCTAAAAGAGATGAAAACCACTTATGTGTCAATATAATACCAAATTATTTTACATATTTTTTGTTGTGTTAATTAAATTTAATTTATATGATGTTTTTTTATATTTTATATTTGTACATAATATGTTAATTAGTGTAGGTAAATTAGTTTCATATATGTTTTATTTTGTATATATTTTATAAAAATCTATATATCAAATAATATATTTGCGATTCATTACTTAAATTTTATAAAATAAAATACAAATATGTTACAAATAACTTCTAAAAATTGTTTGTAAGTTATCTTTAATTTCTAAGGCATTTATTTAATGTCTCTAACAATTAATAATTAAACAATTTGTATATAATACTTTTAACTATACGTAATGTGTATTTGTCTTTTTATCACTTGTCTTCTGTTTATTTGACTGTTTTTATGAACTTTTTTACTTCTTTTGACTGTTTTCGTTGATATTTTTATCTTGAGCCTGAGCCTGAGCATACCGTCTGGAAACATGTCGCCCCCTGCACTATTTGTAAAACATTTATTTTTGTAAGATTGTGAGGATACTGTGATACTATATTGTGAAAATACCTTTTATTGCCTCATGGGAGTATATTCATTATTTTAAAAAAATTGTCTTATATTATTCTTATATTTTTGAACTAATGTTTTTATATGTACCTACAATAAAACAGATATTAATTGTCAGATAATATGTTTTTTGTATTGTTATTAGAGCAGAAAATTTCTAAAATAAAATTTACTTTACTTTAAAATTTTCGTACAATACCTATTCGTCTAGAAAAAAATAAACGGAACCATGTAACAATACAGTAACACATGTTACTCAGATCTTTAGTTTCTAATTTAAAAAGCATAAATTTTCATTCCGATGACCGCAACACCACAATAACGTTATCAGCGCCACTTAAAGAAATTAAGATATTTAACGGCGTTATGTTATTTATATGAATATTAGGTAAAATGCATTAATACAGAACCGCATTCCAAGATTTTTATGTTAAAAGAAATATCACTATACCTACATTCAACAATTTTATAGTGAACAGATGATTCTGCATTCATTATTAGCACTCTAGACAAGTTGCTAATAATAAATTACAACAATTATTAGGTAATCTCGAGGGTAATCCTAAAGATAAAACACCACCACTGGTCGGGTATCTATGGTTTCATGTAAAGATTGTAATCAGAATATGTTGAGCAAACTAGAAGATCAATATTAACTAAACGAACTTTAAAGAACATATAGCTCAGATAAGATATGGTGGACCGGATAAATTTTGCGTTGCTGAACATATTGCTGATAAAGAACATTGTATAGATATTAATAATTTAAAATTAATTAAACAAGTCTCAAATTACAGGCAATTAGATGCATATGAGAGCGTCAAAGTTACTAAATATAAAGATAGTATGAACAGATGGTATGAATCGAATCTCACGATTCATTTTTAATATTCGTTCAATCTTTACCCACCTTGACCAATTATACGCAAATCAACCAAATCAAACAATGACTCAAGCTCAACGAATTATCACCAAACATCCTCTAGCCGTTAAATCGCCCGACTTGCATCACTCCTCCATGTCTAAAGGATCAACTGTAGATCTAATATGGATCCCTAGCCATATTATGGGCAATCAAAAAAAAATGATATGTTGTTAAACCAAAATTTTCAATTTACTCAAATATAATGAACTATGTTTCTTAAATAGGTACATATATAGTGCACAAATTTATTGGTCAAATACGTAGTGTACAAATTAATTGCAAATTCATTCTTCTATCAAAAATACTTCACGAAATTCCAATATAAATCTAGAATTCTAGATAGTTTAAACCCAATTTCGTTCATAAGTCGCTGACAAGAAATAATTAAAATCTAATGAAAATTAATATAAACGACCAGCTAATTGGTTATTAATCAGTTTATTGGCTAGATTCTTAATTAACTTAACATCGATTCGAAATAATTTATTATACCAATACCATAATACGGTTTTTATAGATGATTTTTCGAAAAATGTTATACCTATAAACTTGTATTGATAATTAACATTAAGATTAACGTAATATTAGATATTACAGTGAATATCGCTTATAACGATATCGGATTTTACGACATATCGGTTATAGCGACGACATATTAAGGTCCCGACTGAGTTCTATGTTAAATGCATTGAAAACGTGTTGCCTATAACGACGGCGCATATAACGACGCACTTATATAGCGACCAATAATTTAACTTAAATTGGTCCAATTAATCGGTTATAACAACGAGCGATATCATATGCAACGACGAACTGTAGCTATTGTGTGCCGAAGTTCGGGGAATCCCTTTTATTGTAGATATATGATCCCCGCTTCATGAAAGTCCTAGAAAAATATCAGACTTCTAATGACCTTTACAAATTAAACATTTTGGAGGCCATTAGTTTTATATCACAAGCTTGGGATCACGTTTCCCAAGAGACAATTTCAAGATGTTTTGGTCATGCCGGATTTACCGCCCTGCCGGACGATCACGCATATTCTGATGAAGAGGAAAATCTTTCACTTTCAGAGTGGATTAAACTTCAAAGCAAAATTGACCCCCCTGAAGATGAAAACTTACCTCTAGCAGAATGTGTCAGTGAATTACCTATCGCTGACTTTGCTATCGATGAGGTTCTGACAACCACGGATGAATTGACCGACTCAGAAATTTTGGAAGGTCCGCAAGAGAATGAAAAAAGTGATGAAGAGGAGGAGGAACTGGTGATTGACGAATATCAGCCACCAGCCATAATAGAGGTTTATTCAGCAATTAAAACTGTCAGACATTTCTTTGTTTTTAATAATGATAGGGAGGATATTGTAATTCCGACTTTAGTGCACCTAGAAAATATGATTGAAAAGGCGTTCTTAAGTTCTAAGAAAAAACAAAAACAATCTGTATTGACCGACTTTTTTAAAAAAGTTTAGTTTTTAGTTTATTCATTTTTTTGTTGAGTTGTTCTGTTTTATGATTAACATTTATTTAAATATTTAATACATATGTTTGTATACAAATGTGCATTAAGTATGTACATACATACATAATATATACATATAATGTACTCACATATATCATATATGTACATACTCACATAACATTATATGTATACATATGCACATATGTATCTGAATATATTCAATGTTTTTAACTTTTTTTTAATTAAGATTAATTATTTTAAGAAAATTTGAACAGATATACATAATCACTTTTTCGTAATAAAAATATATAACCTATTTTGTTACTTTTTTCTCTATAACGACGCCCGGTTATAACGACCGAAATTAAGCGGTTCGTTCAATGTCGTTATAACCGATATTCACTGTATTGTGTTGAGAATCAATTTTTCTCTGTAAGATTTAGCATGCGCTTCTCAAAAATAAAGAAGGAATAGGCAGGGTTCGGAAGTAGTTAATTAGGATGTAATTTACCTGATTAACTACGTGTAGTTTTTCTACAAAAACTACGTCTTTTTTTGTTCACCAACTACATGAAAACTACTTTAATAAACTACGTATTGTTATTACGATCGAAAAAGAATCCTATAAATCAAATTGTTAATTTTGACGAAGCATGTAAGGTACAAATAATTTATTTAATTAAAGAATTATCAATTCACGTAAAAAAAAAACAGAATATAATGGATAACACAATTAATATTAAATATTAAAATTATTATAAAACACAAAAACTCAAAAAAAAATAAAATAGCCAAATTACTAGGTAATATAAAATATCATAAGATTTTAATCTTTGTGAAGTAATCTTTGTGAAGACTTTATAAAAAGTATATTTTTCAACTTGATTTATAATATGGTATCAGTTAATCATTTTCCTCTGTTTGAGAGGTGTTACTAATTTGACGTCAATGCTATATTTTAGCCATATTTCCTCTCGTTTCTAAAGCTTCAACTCATCTTCAACTTGTTATAATCCCAAACCTGCCGCAAATCTTTGATATTTGAAAGTTATATAAACTACACTGTACTATGTATTATAAACTACAATGTACCTCTATTAACTACATATAAAGTAGTTTATGTAGTTGTTAAGAGTAACATGTAATTTTCCGAACCCTGGGTATAGGTCGATAAGTTATAGTGAAAGTCGGAAATCCAGTAAATGCTAACACTCACTAGGAAATGCTAACAATTACGCATTGAACCAGTGCACTATTAACTGTTTTAAAGACATTTGTCGACTTACTCACTAGTAATTGTTAACATTCCCTAGTGAGAATAACATTTACTAAAAGGTGGTCAGTAAGTCATTCTGTCTAATAGCGTAGGGGCAGTTTAATAGATAATATTTAGAAATTAACAAAAAACTTATTAAAAAATCACAAAAAAAAATTAAATATAAGAGTAAAAATAAAATTATACCGTATGATCGAAAAAAATCGGCGTCCAGTTGGCTTATAAATGAACATCGATGGCATTCCCCATATAATTTTACAAATAAAATGACAGCAATCTTCATTTCACAGCCATCGCTGACGCTGTTTTTTTTTCAAGCATACGGTATAACAAAAAATACAAGTTTTTTCTTTGATTTTTTTCTTTTAAATTTTTACATGGGTGCATATTCTATTAATTTAAATATCAAGCTATTTCGCTACATTAGTAAAAAATATCTATAACACTACCTCAATCGTTACTTATTAATCACGATATTTTTATCTTGATAAATATCAAGTTACCACTAATGTAACACCTCTAGGCAGACACGATCTTAAAGATAGATACTAGTTATAGATAACGCACTGTTTTTTGATATGAGGACAATTTCATCGATGTCACCATATATAATTTAAAATGTAAAATGATACTGTATATTAATTTAAAATAACAGAACAACTTGTTTTCTTGTATAACATACCATATTTTTAATAAATAGGAAGTATCAGGTTTCACTTAACTCTATGTATATAAAGTAGTATTTTTTAATTATTATCTTAATATGATTGATTTCGTATTTTTTATCAATTTGAATTTTTAATACCTATTCATTATGTATGTCTGTGTTCCAAGAGAGTTTGTCAAAAAAAAGAATTGCAGAAGATATCGAAAACTACAATGAAAAACTTGTATAAACTGCAATCGAGAACAGAAAAAGAAAGCTAAGGAATCCCTTATGATCGAAAAGAAGCAGCTAATCGCATTAACACACAACAACATCAGAATAACAGACAAAAACGAAATAATAAGCCTGGTAACAAGAACAAGGTTCTGCAGCGACCTATACAGGGTGCTACAAATTCGAGGTGCGAGCATTGGTATCTCGGTAACCGTAATAGATACGAAGATAGTTAAATTGGGGCAAAGTTGCGCTTTGGGATGTTCATCAAGATGCCATCAAAAAAGTTTCAAAAATTTCAAGGATTGCTGAGTTTTTGAAAAAAACGGTTTTTTTTGAAAATCAATTTTATTTTTTCCTGTCCTGAGATTTGAGCAATGAGCAATGAGAGGTGCTACAAATTCGAGGTACGAGCATTGGTATCTCGGAAACCGTAATAGATACGAAGATAGTTAAAATGGGGCAAAGTTGCGTCTTGAGATGTTCACCAAGATGCCATCAAAAAAGTTTTAAAAATTTCAAGGATTGCTGAGTTTTTTGGAAAAAACAGATTTTTTGGAAAATCAATTTTGTTTTTTTTCTGTCGTTACTGACGTTTACTAGAAAATCAAAAAACTAACTGCACATTTTCATAGCCACTTTATTAGGACTATCTGATTGTGTTTTCAAATTTTTAAATTAGCTGCTAATTTGTGAGATACAGAGGTCAATTTATTATTTTTAAATACGGACCTGCATTTTTTATTTCATGTTTTGAAAGAACTCTGTCTTCTGAGTACAATGATATATTACACTTTATACTTTTTTTGTTTTGGGTACCTTAACAACCACAAAACTCTTTAATTTTTATTTAAAATAATTTCAAGTCCGCCTCTTGTTTTTTAAATTATTTAATCTGATTATATACTTCGCAACAATAATGGTCAGCGCTAATTAATATCGAATAAGGAAAAACAAAAATTTTTAAAGTTATTATTTATAACTCTTTTTATTGTGAATTTGAAATCTGTGTGCGATCTAAAAATATGCATAATAGTAATTGTATTATGGCTCTTTGATCTAGCTCTTTGAACTTTCTTCTTATACTTCCGAATGCATTTTGTACTTTTTTTCTAGGATATATAGGTTCCAGGATAGTACGCAAGATAGGTTCCTGGATAGGTAATCAATTATACTGGTTATCCAGGACTGCTCTACCATTTCCTATCTATCTTCCGAGGAAACGATTTGATTGTTTATATTATATTTATACTATTTTTTATAATTTTATTGCATTTGATATTATGCAATGTTTTACTCCACGTCACTGTTAAGTTTGAAAACTTATCAATATTGTAATGATGAATAGATTAAATATTAAAAAATACAGACTTAACAAATTAGTTTAAATAAATTGTGTTAAAATGTCCGAAACAAAAAAAAAATATTTAGTGTGGCACTGTAGTCAGGAAATCGAATTCTTTCAAAATCTGGCATAAAAAATTCAGGTCCGTATTTAAAAAAATTAAGTTGGCCTCTATATCTTGCAAATTATCAGCAAATTTGAAAATCTAAAAATACTGACAGATAGCCCTAATAAAGTAGCTATGAGAATGTGCAATTAGTTTTTTGATTTTATAAAAAGTAACGACAGGAAAAAATAAAATTGATTTTCAAAAAAATCCGTTTTTGTCAAAAAACTCAGCAATCCAAATTTTTGAAACTTTTTTGATGGCATCTTGGCGAACATCCCAAAACTCAACTTTGCCCCAATTTAACCATGTTCGTATCTATTACGGTTAACGAGATACCCAATACTCGTACCTCGAATTTGTATCACCCTGTATAAAGCCTCAGAAGCCCCTACCACAAGAGACATACGAGACCCAGAAGTTTTCATGAGAGAAGTAGAAAAGGCGCTTCAAGCTAAAATACTTAAATACGCTGGCTGGTAGCAGAACTTGGAAAATACTAGCAAGTATATACACCAGCTGTCTAAGGAGAAAAGATATACCGCAAGACTGGAACAGCGCCAACATAATTCTAATTCATAAGAAAGGCAGCAAAGAAAACATCAAAAACTATAGACCAATAAGCCTACTACCCGTAACTTACAAGATATTCACAAAAATAATAAACACAGAATACAAAACACGCTAGAAACTGCTGAGAAAAAGTAATGATACATAAAACAACCCCAGAGTTTCCAACTGGTAAAGGAGTACCACGGGGAGACGCAATATCCCCAAAGCTGTTTACAGCAACACTAGAACTAAACTTCCGTTAACTAGACTGGACCAACAAATGAATAAAAATAGATGGAGAAGATCTTAATCATAGATTCGCTGATGACATAGTCCTAATAGCCAATAGCCCTGAAGAACTACAAACACAAATTAACGAACTAAACACAGCCAGAAATAGAGGGTCTCAAAATGATTTAGCAAAAACTAATGTAATGTACAAGGTGAGTCAAATTGGACGTTTTTAAAGGGAAATACCCTTTTCTATAGGAGATAGACGAAAACTAATGTCGGTGTCTGATGGAGCTCAATTTTTATCAAAAACATGATGGTGAAGACCGCATATCAATGATCTGTTACAGTTTCGGAGCTACGGGGTATTATTCAAAAATGTGCGTTTTTAACAATTCACTGTAACTTTTTGCTATGGAAAATTTTGTATTTTTATGAAAACATTTCCAAAGCAACTTTTTTACGCAAAATTTAATGGTTTAAGTATATTTTTTTTAATTAATAATTTAAGAATTATCAACGGAAAATTAATTTTTTATATGGGACACCCTATATATTTTTAATTCGTTGAAAAGAACTTAAAATTACCTTTCTAAAAATATAGCATACATGATATTTTGCTCGATTCCTCTTCGAGAGAGAGAGCTTTTAAAAATTCGCTCACTTTGAATAAGTAGGCTTTGAACGGCGCCGGCTGTAATTCAAAAAAATTCTAGCTGTGAGCAGCAATTAAAACGACAATAATATTTGCAATAAGAGATGGAGAATTTTATAAGAATTTAAATTATATATTTAACAACATCAACGCCATTTAAGATATATCTAATAACAACAAAAATTAATAGCAAACCAAGACATCATATTTAGCTACAGGTGTTCGACATGTCGACCGTCTTCTGTTATGGAGAGACGGGACCGTTTTTGAACAGTTTGAACATCTCGCGGAATTCATTAACTATTCAGTGGGGATGAAAGATACCCTCGCATAACCGCTAAGTACTTCTAATTATTCTAGATTATACGGGCAATTTAAAAATAAGAACCTTTTTTCTTCCGCAAAGATAAAAATGCATAGGCACTAAATCCGGCGGCCTCGATGACCAACGGCTGGGATCTTGGTTAGCTATTAAAAGTTATTCTCGAACTTGGTTGCAAAAATTTCCTGATGACTTCAGTGTTCTTAGGCGGTGCTTCGTCTTGCTGGAAAAATATCTTTCATTAGGGCCAGATCGCAGATCATCAATAAGGGGTCCAAAACCTACTAGTTAAAAGTGGCGAACTTTTAAAAAATCTGTATTTCGAAGGGGACTACAACAAAATATCAAGCATGCTATTTTTTTTTTTGGAAAAAAAAAATAGCATGCTTGATATTTTGTTATAGTCCCCTATAACAAAAAAAAATTTTTTTGGAAAGGTAATTTTAAGTTCTTTTCACTTAATTAAAAATATACAGGGTGTCCCAAATAAAAAATCAAATTTTCTGTTGATAACTATAAAATTATTAATTTTAAAAAAATTATACTTAAACCATTAAATTCTACGTAAAAAGCTGCTTTGGAAATGTTTTCATAGAAATACAAAATTGTCCATATATAGCAAAAAAGTTACAGCGGTTTGTTAAAAATGCACATTTTTGAAAAAAAACCGTAACTCCGAAACGGTAATAAATATCGATGTGCGGTTTTCACCATCATGTTTTTGATAAAAAAAATGAGCTCCAGACACCGATATTAGTTTTCGTCTATCTCCTATAGAAAAGGATGTTTCCCTTTAAAAGCGTCCAGTTTGACCCACCCTATACAACGAACTATTGGAAAGAAAAGACATTCTAATAAATAACACAACACTGGAAATAGTAGATGGAAAGAGATAATATCTGATATAGAAGTAAAGTTTCTTTAATCCGGTCCTGGCGCTACTCATAAAAATTAAGCACAATTTACACAAAAATACACGCCATAAGGTCCACGCCATAAGATTTCCCGCGAAAGCGAACCGCGTTCTTTCGACCGGGAACAGGAATTTTTATTTGGCGAAGAAGCGTTGCCTACTACGTCGAATTATCGTTAGGCAGACCATAAAGATAATTCGTGGTTTTTCTATAAAAAATTTATAGCCGCGACTCACGGCCGGCCACCGTAAGGTTCGATCGTTTATTTTTATTGCTAGGAATTCGATATCGACCGCGATCCGATTGAAAACGTAGCGGAGAAAGTGTGGGTGCCCCGGTATTTCGTAACAGATTTTTCATTATTCGGTTTTCAGTCGAATAAATTACGAAATATATCGGCGGTTGCGGAAATTCCTGGTAGCGGAATTTGGTTTTGCTCATAAATCATATTTTATGATTGGAGTATCAATCTAATCTCTAACAATAGTTATTTATGGTACTAGTGTGTTATCTTACATATACCTATAAGTCACGCTGGGAAATGTTAGCTTTGGGAAATGTTCAGGGCTAATTTTCTCAAGTGACTTATATGTTATGTTATAACACGCAAGTGCCATACAAAATTTTATCTTTTTTTTAGTTATAATTTTATAGTTTCATGTCCAATCTCTAAAGAATAATTGAATGAAAAGGATCTACCAGTTCTACTTTCATTGTTGCGAATTAATAAATTAGCAGGATACGTTTATTTAGTATTACAGGGAGTTACCTGTGTAAAATTGGAAAGAGGGAAGTCGCGGAATGCCGATACTGTGCTGAACCCAATGATACTCCAGAACACACAATGTTTGCTTGTCCAAGATGGGAACAGGAAAGATGTGAGGCACGCATGATGATTGGTGGCAACATCTCCGCAGATACCGTAAAACGGGGTAACTTCGACAGGTTTCAGATGTATTTCGTGCTCTGTGAAGAAAACTATTGTCTTGAGAACCGTGACTTATGTGTTGTCGTAACAATTGAAGCCTTTGTTCTTCATTGCCGAACAAACAACTCCCCCCCCCCTCCTTCTACTTTTTTTATTTTATTTTTTTGGTGTCGAAGTTACCCCTCATATGGGGTAACTTCGACACCATGCTTAATTCTACATGAAGTCGAAGGTGGACGTCTCCGGTGTAACTTCGACACCAAAAAAAAAAGAAAATTCATTATGAATTATTAACTACAAACATTAGGGAATAGTTTATAGGCCTAAATTAGACAAACGAAACAAAAAAAATAAATCTATTTTCAGAAACTTTGGTATACCTACCTAGCTATGCTAACTAACAGAACTTAAAAGACTTTATTTTAACTTAACTAAAACTCATTGAACAAAGTAAAAAACATAAATACACAACATTTAAAACAAGTTTAAAACATAAAAAACAAAGCAAACACTAGGAACGAAATTCAAATCATCGTCGAAACATGGAGGATGTTTGGAACCACCGTTGCAATATCCACAAACCCACTTTCCACAGGTGACACACTTGATCCACGCCTTTCCATTTGTGTACTCGGAGTACTGGATTAAACAAATGGAAGATAAATTGCACGAAGGATATTCATATTGAGGGTTCTTGGAGCCACAGTTGCAAATACCGCACTTTAAACAAGAGACGCAACAAATCCAGTCATTGTTGTCAGTGTAATCTACGTAAGAACATTTGCATACAGAGCACAAAAACCTGAAAAATAGCATTATAATATACATGTCGAAGTTCCCCCGCTGTCGAAGTTACCCCGTTTTACGGTACCTTCTTAAAATCGGTAACAGAAAGAAGAAAAAACTTTGAAGCCATCTCAAAACTGGCCCAAAATATATAAGAGGCAAAATACAGCGAAGAGCAAGGGTAATGAAACAAAAAGAACAGTTCGGCGTCTACTTGAGGAGATGCGTCCAGCGGGTCCAGGTAGACGTGGCAGGAGCGAGGGGGTGATGTTTAGTGGGTAATGTCCTCCAGGTAGCTTAAGGAGAGATTGAGTCCCACACTCCGTACGTAAAGGTATTTTACGCCTCCAGAAAAAAAGTGTACGTTTATGTGCATGTATTTATGCAATATAGATATGCGTTTTTTTTGTAAATAATAAATAGCGCTGACATTAAGACGTCATTTAGATAAATCGCGATTTTTTAACGATAAAATAGTGAATTATCAACCAGCAAGTCAGATTTTAAAGAAAAATGATTCAGGAAGATCTTTCGAAAGAAATTATTAACCAGGCAGAGGCGGTAAATTTATGAACAAAGCTTAATAATTTCTATAAAATGGTGTGGCTTTGAACTTATAACACACTAGTGTCATAAGTATCACATTGTACAGGGTGGGTCAAATTCGACGCTTTTAAACGGAGACATCCTTTTCTATAGGAGATAGACAAAAACTAATATCGGTGTCTGGAGCTCAATTTTTGTCAAAAACATGATGGTGAAAACCGCATATCGATATCTGTTACCGTTTCGAAGTTACGGGGTGTTTTTCAAAAATACGCATTTTTAACAAATCGCTGTAACTTTTTTGCTATGGAAAATTTAGTATTTTTATGAAAACATTTCCAAAGCACCTTTTTACGTAGAATTTAATGGTTTAAGTATATTTTTTTTAAAATTAATAATTTAAGAATTATCAACAGAAAATTTGATTTTTTATATGGGACACCCTGTATATTTTTAATTTATTGAAAAGAGTTTAAAATTACCTTTCCAAAAATATAACACACTTGATATTTTGTTCGATTTCTCTTTAAGATATAGAGTATATAAAAATTCGCCCGCTTTAAATAAGTAGGCTTTGAACGGCACCGACTGTAATGCAAAAAAATTCTAGCTGTGAGCATCAATTAAAACGAAAATAATATTTGCTATGAGAGATGCAGAGTTTTATAACAATTTAAAATATATTTAACCAGCATCAACACATTTAAACTATATCTAATAACAATAAAAATAAATAGCAAACCAAGACATGAGATTTTGCTACAGGTGTTCGACATATCGACCGTCTTCTGTTATGGATAGACGGGGCAGTTTTTGAACATTTCTCGCGGAATTCATTAACTCAATATGGGCGAAAGATAACCTCTCATAACTGCTAACTATTTATAATTCTTGTCTAGATTATACGGAAGAATAAGAAACCTTTATTCTTCCGCAAATATATCCATAGGATTAGATCCATGGGCACTAAGTCAGGCGGCCTCGACGGCCAACGGCTGGGATCTTGGTTAGGTATTATTCAATTATTCTTGAAATTGTCTGCAAAAATTTGCTGATAACTTCAGCGTTCAAAGGCGGTGCGTGGTCTTGCTGGAAAAATATGTTTTCCAGTTCCATTAAGGGCATATCATCAATAAGGGGTCCAAAGCCTACTAGTTAAAAGTGGCGAACTTTTAAAAATTCTGTATTTCGAAGGGGAGTATAACAAAATATCAAGTATGCTATATTTTTGGAAAGGCAATTTTAAATTCTTTTCAGTTAATTAAAAATATAGAGGGTGTCCCAAATAAAAAAAATCAATTTTCCTGTTGATAACTCTTAAATTATTAATTTTAAAAAAATTATACTTGAACCATTAAATTCTACGTAAAAATGTGCTTTGGGAATGTTTTCATAGAAATACAAAATTTTCCATAGCAAAAAAGTTACAGCGATTTGTTAAAAATGCACATTTTTGAAAAACACCCCGTAACTCCGAAAGGGTAACAGATATTGATGTGCGGTTTTCACCATCATGTTTTTGATGAAAATTGAGCTCCAGACACCCATATTAGTTTTCGTCTATTTCGTCGAATTTGACCCACCCTGTACATAATTGAACGCTCTACAAAAAAGATCTCTTACAATTTTTCGATTAACCTAGTACTTCAAAAGTTATTCACGGTTAAAGTTAACCACTCGGTAAATTCCTAAATTTTTCAACTTTTTTGACAAAATTATGATTATTTTTGAAAAATTTAATCTATTACTGTAAAAATATACAATTCTAATAGTGTTAAGGGTGGGTTAAAACCCTAAAATTAAGAAATCTTCAAGTCTAATGAAGTTCAAACCATTTAAGTAGGTATAGCTGATTTATTTTTTCATAAACATTCTTCAGTTGGATTTTGATATTTCTTCTTATACTCGCTTACAGTCTGAATCACATATTGTTTTTCATATTCACTTCTAGATAAATATTAATGTATTCTTCTGACAATTTAACAGCTCTTTCTGCAGTATCATTAACTACTCTCAAATGTTTCACAATTTCTGAGCCTCTCATGTATCCAGGATCCTTTAACCATTCCGTACTGTCTAACTGCAGAAAACTTGTATCAATATTAAACCGTGTAAAAAATTGTAACGGATTTGAATTTATGAAATAATCAAGGTTTTTATTGATAAACCATTTAAAATCCACTAACTGAACCAGAACCGTTCTGTTTTCTAAGCACCAACTAAAAGCGGAACTAAAGAACCTGGAAGACTCCATCCGTAACCTGGAATAAGGGGTCTAAGACACTCGACAAAGTTCCTCAGAACTTACGACCAAGAAAAATGAAACATTTTTCTTGATTTACGTAAAAACAATCTTCGGATTGTCACGGGGTTTCTAACAGGACACCATCTCCTCAACGAACACCTCAGAATGCAGATTCTGTGCGGAAAATGGGGAACCACCAGAATACCTTATCACTGAGTGTACCGAGACGACGACCGTTCGTGCCATGGACTTTGGTACGGATGATGTCGAGGATGGAGAGCTGGTCTCTGTAGGACCGTCTCAGACACTGGCTTTTGTCAAAGCCCGGAGACTGTATATCGTTATAACTCAAGAAAGGGGAACATAATAGGTCTAAGTAAGGTCGCGGTGATGAACTCCCCTCCTAAACATTCTACATTCTAGGGTAAAGGGAGGCGTTATGGAAAATCATTTATAAAAGTAAATATAATTTATTTATTAATCAACCGACCATCTATCAAATTGATATATAAAATAATTAAACTGTAGCACTCTCTTTGAAAAAAATTTTCACAAAGCTTGAAAATATTACTCTATATGTCCACTGAACCAAAAGTCGACATAAATATAATGAAAAAGTTCATTAACATAATGAATTAAATCATTAATTTTGAGCCATTTGTACAATTTCATTGGCACAATGAAAAGCAATTCATTAACTCTATGAACTTTAAGTTAATTAAATCAATGAACTGTGTTCATTAATTTGAAGAACACATTCATTGGTACAATGAACAGATTTCATTATATAATGTGCCTAAATCCTTATATTAATGAACCGTATCATTAGTACAATGAATTCATTTCTTAACCTATTTAGTTATACATTTAAAAGTCGACACTATTAGTAACTCTTATTACACCGTATAATCGATGATAAAGATCGCAGTCATTAATATGAAATGTCATTGATAGTCATTTCCCAGCCAACTACCTGAAATAATTCTACTATAAATAGATTTCCATTTAAACAAGCCCTTAGCTACAAAGGTAACAAAATTACTAATAGTGCTGACTTACTTACGAGCACAGTAAATATTTCCATTAGGGATTATTAATAAAAAACAAGTGCAATAAACTAATAATAATTTATTAAACTCGATATAGCATATACAAATTAAAAATTAAAAAAATCGAATCGACGAAGAGAATAGTAATGTTATTATTAATTTTAGAGTAAATTATAATAAGAAAATTTGCCAGTCGATATCCTGAGGGATTTCTATAAAAAGACCATTTCTTCATTATATTAGCTGTATCCTTAGACTTGATAACGTCTAGACGAATTTGCAACAGGCTTTCCAAATTGCATCAAGTTGGTCCGATGTTAAATTGGCGAATTTCAGGGCTTGAAGGCAGGTAACATCTTCTTCCGGTTATAAAAGACGTATACCAAAATAATTAAAATGCCAATTATTAAAAGAACATTCGAATTTACCATAATCAGTTCAATGCCTCGACTTGTTACTATGTTTTTCTTCTTTTTGTTTTTATCTTCTGAAACATATTTGGAAACCGCTGTTTTAATGAATACCCACACCAGAGATCTCACACAGCGGAATTTGATTTGACAACACAACAAATTAACTACAATACGATAGGACTTTTATTTAAAATATTTAAAATATTGAAGAAAACACTTACCGGTCTAATAAAACTCAAGCCTCACTGAATAACTCAACAACACAGACGTTATTAAAGTGCCAAAGTAACCGATCAACATGGCGGACATTTAAGCCCTAATATTTTATTCATGATATTAAAAACCGCGTACATTAATATAAGGTAGTGTATTGTCTCAATGTACAACTCATTAATCAATGATTTAGTACATTAATATAATGAATATGTGTTTATTAAAGTTTCAGCACTGAAATAAAGAACGCGTTCATTGAATTGATGCGTTTATTAAAGTTTCAGCACTAAATTTGGAACGCGTTCATTGGGACAATGAACGCTTTTATTATATTAATGAAAATCTTACATTAATTTAATAACCAGATTTTCATTATATTGATGAAATTAGATTCATAGTATTAATAAATCGGACATCGATCTATGATTAACAAATCATTATATTAATGAAAAAAATCATTGTCCCAATGAAACAACAGTTAATAATCAATGTTCATTAATATTATGAACAATATTTTTTTCAGTGTGTATCTACTCATAGCTAAAAAATCAAATTCTTAGGCCTATCAACGGTCCATCTATCCTACCGAATATAGGTGAATTGGACCATAACAGATAGAGATGGACCTAGTTACTTTTAGAGATTGGTAGATCAAGTATTTTAAAAGAATCGGGTCTGGAGTTACATCAAGCTTCATGGACCCACATCCAGGTGCCAGTTCTGCCAGATCTATATCATTCTAATCTTTAATTTTAAATGAGGTAAAGAATTTCATTTTTTTATGAGGTAAAGAATTTCAAACTTTACATACTAATGAAAGATAGTCGAGACACAATTATAACTTTCCATCAAAACTGCCGCATATGGATTGATTCATAAGTACTAGAAGCAAAATGATCCCCCCTGTAACTTCGTTGTGCATAAAGCAAGAATATTAAATTTTACTAATCAAGATGGCATACTATAGCTATATATAGCTAATTGCCAGTATATCTAGTAATTATACCTGAAAGTTCATGAATTATCTCTTGCCAAAATTTCTTTAATTTTGACAGTGACTCATTGACAGATCATCAAAATTGTAAGGTTCTTCAAGAAATTTCACAAAATTCAAATTTTCTTCAACTGGCTATGATGGTGCGTGAAACCGCACTTCTGAAAATTTCGATCGATGTTCTTCCGAACCAACGACGCAGATCCATAAGCCAGGAGTTTTGCTTTCTTCCCACCGATCACCTGCCCTCAATTTTGCCGTCGATGACCAGTCTGAGTACCTCGTATTGATCACCCCTCATGATGTGACCGACGCGACGTACTGCAACTTCCTTTCCTTCACTGTTGATAGGAGCTCTTTATCTTTGCCCACCCGCTTGAGTTCCTCCTCATTTGTCACTCTATCCATCCAGGATATACGCAGCATACGACGATACAAGTACATCTCAAAAGCGTTAATGCGGTTTTCCAATGTCTAATTGAGTGTCCAACTCTCAGAGATGTAGAGAAATACTGGAAAGATGTAGCAACGCAGCATACGTATGCGCAGTTTGAGGCTTTGATCTCGGCTGGAGAAGAGGGTTTTCACGGAAGGCCTGTTCGATCTTCGCTAAAATTTTAGTTTTGGGGTCGCAAGCGTCGTCAACTAGGGCTCCTAGATACTTTATGGACGATACTTGTTCCGGTGTTTTGGAAAATACAACAAGTTTAGTTTTGTTAACATTGATGTGTAATCCGTACTGCATGCTATGTTCAACGATGCAACGATGTTCAACGTACTGCATGCTATGTTCAATGCAATATTGATACTAACAATGTCTAACAGCATTGTCGAATATGTGCTGCAATAGAAACTAAATAAAATAAACTTGGTTTTACATGAGATCTCAGAAATTTTTGTAGTTGAAAATTTGCGTTGCGAGACATGGTTTTTATTACATACTTTGTTGATAATGGGGGTATTATTTTATATTATTATAAAATTAGTAAAATTCTAAACACTTTCAAAATTAGTAGTGGCCGGCCGTAGCGCAAGCAGTATGTGTAGATCTGCGATGCGAGAGATGGGATGGTACTGGGTTCAATCTCCAGCCAGTACGGTTGCTGTATTTATTTAAATAAAAATATTCATTAATCTAAATAGAGCCGCCACACCTCAAGAAAGGCAATGGCAAACCACCTTGAGTATATTTGTCTTGTACAGCCCCTCAAATAGTGCCGTTCGGATTCGACGATAAACTGTAGGTCCCGTGTACTTGTGAAACACATCACAAGTACAGGCGAGAGGTAGCCGACGCTTTGTATAGTATGGCACTGTAAGAAAAAAATTGGTACTAAATTATTCTACCCCCTATGCATAAGCGTGACCAGGCTTTTTAATAAGGAGGGGCCAAAGTTAAAGATTACGAACCAGAGAAAAAATAGCGCCGCAAGCGAAATTTTTTTTTTATACGAGCGTGCGCAAAGTAACATTTTCCGCACGCAGAAAATTGATTTTCCCGAACGGTGCGGCAAAATTTTTACCGCATCGTTTTTAGTGCGGCAAAACTTCCGCATTGTTGATAAAATTTTTAAAAACGTGCAAAATTATTTTTTTTCCGCAATTGTTAGGAAAATTGCTATTTTGGGTTTGGGTTAATAAAACAATAAATTTACGCAGTTACAGTTGCGCCCATAAAAATCTGGTACAACAATTTATCCTGGTCTATTATAAAAAACACCTGATGACACAGGGTTGAAACAAGATTTTATATAAAGCTTTTCCAACGGTTTTTTGTTGGTTTTCGTTTGAGGTCTTTTTTTATTTATTATTTATGCTGAATAACCAAAACAAACCCCCCTCCCCCCCGAGGGCACGCCAATGCCCCTATGTAATATGTATAGTATGTTTTAAAACACGTATATTTAAATAATCTTTTAAGAAATAAAATTATTTCAAATAAGAAAACAAATGAAATAAAATGTAAAATTTATAATGTTAACTTTGCTACTGATTACTTACAATTTATAAATAAAACATTATTATGCTGATTGATTTAATCACGTTTAACTGTTTTTTTTTAATTGTTACTTTAATTTAAACATTTTCCAAACCTGATTATCAACGTGGGTGTCTACATGAGAATGGGCTAATGAAGAAATCATTGTTCTACAATGATTTAGGATCTTATTAGCCGCGACAACAAAATGTGTTTAACATCTTTTTTTTCCACTAATAATCATAAAAATAAGTCGGTAGTATCATTTCTCTTCTGGTCGGCGACAAACACGATTTCTAGAAGAAAATGTGCGTAAGGAATGGAAAGAATTTGAAATTTAAATTGTTACTAAATATTTCAACACGTTCAACACATTTAAAAGAGATATTTAGTTAATAAAGATCGATTATACCTAGTTTAGAATAATATTCACCTAATTAGTTTTTTATTACCATTTTTTTTTCTTCGGCTTATGTTACTTTCTTAGAATGTTAGGTATTTTTTATTATATTAGTAAGATAAAATATCGGATTTTTGTAGTACAAAAAAAATAAAACAACAAACTAAAAAAATATAGAAGTATGAAGTAAATCATCTAAGCTTTATATTAGCACAAAATCTAAACTATTGTTTTTAAAAAAAGAATATTTTGAATATAAATGATTTGTCTCCATTCATGGGACACTGTACGGGGTATCTCGCTTATGGGTAGAGATACAAAGATGATCTAAAAATATTATATCAAATTGTAAGACAGATGCATTGGTTAGCCAACCTGAGGACGATGCTTTCTCTTGACGATTCCACATATAAAAGAAACGCCAGAAAAGATTTTATAAAAACCCCCTAAATTTGAGACTTGAACTACGTTAAGTAGTGTTTTAATACAAACAAAACCGGAAACGTTGAAACAAGGTACCAGATACAAAACCGGAAACATTGAAACAAGGATGCAAGTACCAGGTACACCAGGTAAGTGTACGACAAGCCGAACAAAGGAATACGAACTTCCACTAGCCATAACCTTTATAGACTTTAAGAAAGCTTTCGACTCGATCTATCCTAAGGCAATAACAGAAGCCCTAGCTAAACAAGGTATTGCCAGGTATATAGAAACTCTCGCCAATATATACAAAGAAGTCAAAGCAAGATGTTTTATATAGCATTACATATAAAACAACCCGAAAGTTCCCAATTGGTGAAGGAACACGACAGGGAGACGTGATATCTCCAAAGATGTTTACAGCAACACCAGAAGAAATCTTTCGTCAACTGGACTGGACCAACAAAGGATTAACCCCTTGAGCCCGATGATGCATCACTTGCATCATTTTTGTATATACTAACTCGCGTTATAATCCGGTGATGCATCATGTACATCATTTTTCTGAATTCATTTTTTACCCACGAAGAATTAAGAGATCTAGACGAAGACCGAACCTGAGATGGGACCATGATATTAAAAAGTTAGCAGGGATATATTGGGCCCCCATAGCCAACAATAGATAACAATGGACCCAACTACAAAGAGAGTATCTAAAAATATGTGAGGAAGGCTACACCATAATTGGAAATAGTTGAATAAGTTGAAAATGATGATATACGACCAAGTATGACTTAACGAGCATATCATAAAAAACGAAAAGGAAAGAAATATCGGAAGCCCGGGTTGTCCACAAGGACCCTCATTGAAAAAATAACGCAATTATAAAGAAGACGTTTTTATAGCAAACAGTCATAATATCTGTAGCAGTGCAAGCATTAAAATATCCACGACATGGCATACGATTGCGAGCATTCTCAGTGGACTACCTGACGCTTGACTGCACCCAACGTTTTCACTGATCACTGAATGAATGCCTTGCCCTAGCGTATAATGTACTATAGTATGTATATAACATAACCTAGAAATTAGATCTGTTGACACTAAAAATTGTTTCGAGATACAACTTATCGAAACAATATACAGGGTTGTTACATACGACACGGAGTATTGTAGCTTTAACTGTAATGATTAGATTTTTACAAATTGTAAGTTTTGGATTCGGTTACAACTATAATATGTTTTACTTATTTGGGACACTCTGTATCTTGTAAAATTATTTTTAAATTGTAGCTCTAATAGTCCTTCATCGAACCCAAAACTTACAGTTTATAAAAATCTAATGGTTTAGCTACAATACTCCGTCTCGTATGTGGTGAACAACCCTGTATAAGTTAAAATAAATAAAGGCAATACTGAATCATTGCCTACCACATTCAAAGAAACGTAGGAAGGAAATATTTTAGAACAATATATCCCCCATACCTACTTCCATACCTACTGAAAAAAAAACAATTTGTCGATTTTTTCCTCGGTTTTCGAAGAGCCCAATTAGTGTCGTCAAGAATCAAAATAAAAGTCCCTCAGTCACAACCAAATATCACAACCCACCAGATGACAGGGACAGGCGACGAGATCGACGACCTTTGGCACCTAGGTGTATACGCAAACAACCGGACGTAGTGAAAAGAAGAGAAAAAAGGAGGCGGACTGACGATCCTTTCTGGCCAGAAGATGAAGAAGAGAAGGACCGAAAGGTAGGTACCACCAATAAATTCAGATTAGGTACGTTTTAATCCGTACGGTAGTCGGGAGGTCGTACCACGAAGCGGCGGTGGCGGTAAAACTGAGAAGGTTGCCGCCGCGCCGGCCGGGCCCCATGATTTACGACGGCGATTGTTCTCTGTGGTCTACGTCGCCGGGATCCCGATTTTCAGAGATCGTTCATTATCCGTTTGTTTACATCTCCAGATCGACGATAGGGTAGGCCTGTTTGTTTAAAGGTAATGGACAATGTTTCACTTATAATAATAATGAAATTGGAATTTTTGGATATTCCATTTTTTCTATTTTCTTCATTAGCCCATTACTCTCTTTCAGTCCATCGCAATTAAGCACACAAACAAATTTTTGACAAATTAAGACATGTATTCCGGTCTGACATTTCAATCTGTCTGAAGCGGAAGGTGTATAATAAGTGCGTTCTACCGGAACTGACATATGGTTCTGAAACTTAACTTTAACCAAAAATAGTGCGAACAAAATAAACAATAGCGCAACGAAGAATAGAACGAGCCATGTTAGACCTATCTCTTGTAGATAAAGTGCCTAATACAACTATACGCAGGATGATTGGGTTGTAAGATGCGGTGTACAGAATCACTCACTTGAAATGGAGTTGGACAGGACACCTGGCAAGAAGATCGGATAATCGGTGGACTAAGAGAATTATCGAATGGAGGCCCAGGCAAGACGCTTATTGTAGTAGAGGTCGTCCACCTACAGGCTGCTCCAACGATATAAAAAATCGATACAAACTGGATAAATGCTGCGAGAGATCGTGAGGAGTGGCAGAGATTAAGGGAGGCTTATGTCCTGCAGTGGACGCGAGTGGCTGTGTGATGAAGTCCATCGCAAACTCGTTTCTTAGCGCGTTCTGTTGTTATTCTACTACCATCACCACTCTGTCATCTTCCGCCATTTGTTCTATGTAGGTATATATGGTTCGTTCTACTTTTCTTCTTATCCATTCATTATGATTATATCCACCAAATATTAGACAATGAATGGACTAAAACATGACTGGACTAAAACTGATTTCGCACACCCGTTTCTTAGTGTATCCTGTTGTTATTCTACCACCATCACTGCTCTGTCTTCCACCATTCTATCTATGTCTATCGACCATTCTATTTTTCTTCTTATCTGTTCATTAAGACTATATCCAACAAATTCTGGACAATAGTTTACTGGAAATAAAAATGTCAATAAAAATGGAATTGTTAATCCGTTTTTTTTTTATTCCCTGATAGATATATTACTCTTCACTAGATTGAGTTCCATCACACGCGTTTTCTGGAGCTTCCAACGTTATTCTACCACTGTATATTCAGCCATTCTTTCTATGCGTGTGGTCCATTCTACTTTTCTTCTTCGAGAGAGCTGGAAGGTACCTTATGATCGCAAAAAAGGCGTCAAAGACGGCTGGGAAATGACAATCGATGATAATTTTAGCGAGGACAATCAATACACGTCATTTGCGAAAAATTTACATAAAACTTGTCAAAAATTAGAGTAAGATTAAAAAAGGGTGGAACGTTTCCAGACACACAAATCTATTTCCAAAAAAATGTTTTTTGGAATTTTAAACTACACCAATTAAAAATCATTTTTACTCAATATAAATAAAAGTTACAACCCTCTTAAGGCCAACTGAGAGTAAGCGCCATTAAAAAGTAAAGAAGAATACGGGCCAAGAAAATAACATCTAGAGAATGACCTCGCCAAAATTGGGAATGACAATTAATATTGTCATTCCCCAGCCGTTTTTGACGCCGTCTTTTTTCAATCGTATGGTATAATTAAGAAAAGGAAATCGGCATACTTTGATATATTCCGTTGAAGAGGAGCGAGTTCCATTCCAAAGGCAGATATCACGGATGAAAAATATAAGAGAATGGAAAGAATGAATGTTCAAAAAACTCAAAACACAAAGTCACAAACATCAGAAACGCGAGAAGAAACCTTCGTTGAGGAGAGGCACCTGTAGGAGAAGGATATCACTCTCCTTATATTAAACCTAAATATTCTTCTCTTTCTTTTTCTTCCATCTACCAAAAAGTATTTCTTTATCCATCATTGTGTCTGAAGTCCGGCCATCGCCCATCGTTTCCTGCGGCATGCTATTATTATTCCACTATACTCTGACCACTCTTACACATTACCAGTCAGTACTTAGGAAACACTGCAACTTTCAAAGCTGTGGTATATGCTATTGAAAAATTCATATATTATATGCTATTCAAACATGTGTGTCGTTGTGGGTACAACGGTATTACACCGAAAAAACAGTAAATATATATATATATATATATATATATATATATATATATATATAGATTTATTAAACCGCTTATACAAGCCCAAAAACTACGTTGCTTCATTGGGCTCAGACCCGATTTCGACATTTCAGGCCCGGGGTCGGGTCTGAGTACGATTTCAGTGGTTATCGTCTAGAACGGGTTTCCCCCACTTCCCTGACCAAATTTCAGCTGGGCCTGAAAAAATGGTTTTTACGTTTTTATATATACGATTGAGGGTACACCGGTATTGTCACAGGCGGCGCCACCGCTCGACATTAGTAAGTGCTTATAAGCCGATTTACGTGAATCGATGTATTCAGACCCAAGAACCGGCAACACGGTAAAGCAAACTATTAAAGGGAAACGAAGATATAGCCGTGTTATATTTGGTAGAAAACAAAATGCTCATACTTTAATTAGAATATTAAGAAATTCAGACAAAAAAAATCCGGTCGTTCGGCTAATAAATATTAGAAACAAAATTATTTCGATCGGCGGGTCAAAAATTGTACGAGTACCTAAAAATTTATTTCGATGCTATGATTTCGTTGTAGAAGTAACTAAATTTTTTTTCATCTAAATCGATCAGCGCGTCGTGTCAAAGAATTGTAGGAGTAACTACAAATTTATTTCGATGCTGTGATTTCGCTGTAGAAGTACCTAAAATTTTTTCGTCTAAATCGATCGTCGTGTCAAAAAATTGTACGATTACCTAGAAATTTATTTCGATACTATGACTTCGTTGTAGAAGTATTTAAAAATTATTTTCATTTAAATCGATCGTCGTATACCGGGTGCGTCTCAAAAGTTGCTTACCCCTACAACTTTTTTATTTTGTCAGATAAAAAAACGAGTTTTGGTATGTTTTTGTTATTAAAATGATAACATAAATTAGGATTGATTGACGTATTCAATTGTTTTTGGTCACTTCCTGTTTCACCGGAAATGACTGCAACTTTTGATTTTTAAATGACACCCCCGGTATGTTTTTACATTATTCGATAGAAAATCACACTCTGAATAGAATGGCATATCATAATATGTCAATTTTTGACATTTTCACATATGATTTATTTGTAACATGCGGTTCATAATGACAATTTGACTCGAGTACCAAATTGTGGTACCAAATTATTCGTAGAAAAATGCTTTTTCCAAATATGCTATCGAGCCACCTTTGTTCCGTTTGAAAAAATTGAGATATGATTAAAAATTCGATTTTGATATCTTATAACGGGCCCGGACAAGACACGAAAATCATTAGACTATCAAATCTATTTTTCCAAGGCTCCTTGATTAAAAATTAGTGTTTTTAACACATCCATGGCACTCTATAATAGATAGAAATTTAAAATAAGATTTTTTAAGCAAAAATGTCAAAAGTTGACATATTATGATATATTATTCTATTCAGAGTGTCATTTTCTATCGAATAATGTAAAAACATACCGGGGGTGTCATTTAATAATCAAAAGTTGTAGTCGTTTCCGGTGAAACTGGAAGTGACCAAAAACAATTGAATACGTCAATCAATTCCAATTTATGTCATATACTAACATACCAAATCTCGTTTTTTTTATCCAAAAAAAATAAATAAAAAAGTTATAGCGGTGGACCACTTTTGAGACGCACCCAGTATAAAATGACAGCAACCTTCATTTCATAGCCATCGCTGACGCTGATTTTTTTTTCGATTATACGGTAGCTAATCAGTACAATAATTAATTTTATTAGATTACTACGTTCACTAAGATCTAAAATAGTAATTTTAGTGTAACAAAAATGTTGATTGCTACAAGTAATAACGTTGTATATTCAGTTTACAGCTGGATGCTATCTACCAACACCATATAAATATGACAAACACGTTCTATGGTTGCATCTCTATAATATGAAAGTTATTATTACTCTAATTTCCAGTAATTCTATGGGCTGAAATTTTTGACAGATGAATTTGACAGATAAAATTTCTGATAGATGAATTTTTCAGCCAATAGAATTACTGGAAATCTATTCAAGGTCGTTACGCCGTTACGCCCTTGCACCGTTGTAGGATAGTGTGGATACCTAAATCTGAGGCGAGCGCGACGCGACGCGACGACGAAGATCAAAAATTGTACGAGAGTAAAAACTTTTGGGGTACTTCTCTATATGTATAACCCTTGTAAATGTCAAAAAATTGACATATTATATGTCATTCTAACGAGGGTGCATCCACCCCATCACAAAACGGCGTATCGGCGTAACGGTGTAACGACCTTGAATCGGCTTCAGTAATTCTATTGGCTGAAGTACGACAGATCAATTTGATAAAGATAGAATTTCACGACAGATGAATTTTCCGTAATAGAATTACTGGAAATCTATTCAAGGTCGTTACGCCATTGCACGCCGACCGCCGTTTTTGAGATAGTGTGGATGCACTCAATAAGAGACTGACATCATAATATTCATTTTTTGTCATTTCTCATATGGTTTGTTTGAAATTGTAACATGCGGTTTATGGCGACAATTTGACTCGAAATACCATGTGTGTGGTACCAAATTATTAGTAAAAATGCTTTCAATATGCTAACGAGCCTCCACTTGTTCCGTTTGGAAAAATTGAGATATGATTAAAAATACGATTTGGGCATCTTATAACAACGGGCCCGGACAAGACACGAAAATCATTAAGATTTATCAAATACTATTTTTCAAGGCCTTCTTAGATTAAAGTGGTGTTTTTAATACAGCCATGGCACTCTAGATTGAAATTTTAAAAACATAATTTTGTTTCAGCGAGAATGTAAAAGTTGACATATGATATGTCATTCGATTCAAGAGTATGCATTTCTATCAAATAATGCAAAAATATACCAAGAAGGGTGTCGGTAAAATCAAAGTTGTAGTGATCATTTTCCGTTGAAACAGGAAGTGACCAAAAACAATTTGAATACGTCAGTATTCCCAATTTATGTCATATACTTACATACCAAATCTCGTTTTTTATCTAAAAAAATTAAAAAAGTTACTTGAGAGCCCCACTTTTGAGACGCACAGTATAAAATAACCCAGCAATCTTCATTTCATGCCACAGCTGACGCCGTTTTTTTCTCGATTATATAGTTGTTAATTAGTACAATAATTAATTTTATTACATTACTACGTTCAGTAAGATCTAAAATAGTAATTTTAGTGTAACAAAAATATTGATTGCTACAGTACTACGTTGTATATTCAGTTTACGGTTGGATGCTATCTTCCAACACCATATAAATATAACAAACACGTTCTATGGTTGCATCTCTATAATATGTACTGTCTTCTATCTATATTTACTTACTATGTATTCGAAAACTTAATTTGAGTAATAGGTATATGGTAGTATAATATTATTAATATTAATATTCATTAATCCCAATATGAATGAGAATAGTGCTTTCTTTTAATCACAATTCTAATAATTGAACTTGAAAGTATGTGTTTCCCAGAAAAGTAGGTGGTTCCCAGACTATACAAATAGGGAATTCCCAGAAGTTCATGCTTTTAAATCTACACTTTTATTACTACTTTACTGCTATATGAATTTTATTTAAATTTAAATGATTACATTACACTTTTAAACATTTTGTCTACAGTTTCATCTAAACTCAAATCGCCAGATTAGACTTTAAATTATTTATATTTTGTGACGGGGATTCGTTACATTATTTTGTTGGGTGTCGAACCATAAACTTTATGATAAAACTCGAAGAATTTCAACAAAACACTTTTATTAATAAACTTTACGTTTCCGTGACAAATCAAATCATGTGTTTTTTCTACCTACTGTCCCTCGCTCTTTTTTATAATGGACTCGTCCAAGCGGTCCGAGAGGGGCCCTATAATAATAATAGTTCTCTGTTACAATTTTTAAATAAAACTTGTAGAAACAATCTTAAAGAATACTTTCTACCTATTTTGATTTTTTTCGTCTGAATTAATCTCTTAATATTCTAAATGAATACACTTTACTTATTAGATAAGTATACACATGGCATACATATGATTCCAAAAAACGGCGTCAAATTACCTTTGAAATGACAATCGTCAGAATCGATCGTCGTTGTACGAGTAAAAAAATTGTACGAGTATCTAAAGTGTTTTTTATCTAAATCGATCACCGTGTCAAAAAATTGTACGAGTTCCTAAAAATTTATTTTGATGCTATGACTTTGTTGTAAAAGTACCTAAAGATGTTTTTCATCTAAATCGATCGAGGCGACGCGAAGGGTCAAAAATTGTACGAGTAAAAAACTTTAGGTACTTCTCTATATGTATAACCATATGCGAAAATGTCAAAAAATTGACATATTATATGTCATTCTATTGAGGGTGCATCCACACTATCCTAAAAACGGCGTATCGGCGTAACGGCGTAACGACCTTGAATCGATTTCCAGTAATTCTATTGGCTGAAATTTTTGACAGCTCAATTTGATAGATAAAATTTGTGACAGATGAATTTTTCAGCCAATAGAATTACTGGAAATCTATTCAAATCGTTACGCTGATACACCTCGATACAGAATAATATCAATTTTGCGGTATATGGTTATACATAGAGAAGTACCCTAAAGTTTTCATCAAATCGATCATCGTGTCGAAAAATTGTACGAGTACCTAAAAATTTATTTCCGTACTATGATTTCATTGTAGTAGTACCTAAATTTTTTTTTCGTCTAAATCTATCGTCGTTTCAAAGAATTGTACGAGTACCTAAAAATTTATTTCGTGCTATGATTACGTTATATGGTGGGTTCATACAGCCAAATAAAATAAAATAAGAATAAAATAAAATAAGAAATAAGGAATTCTTATTTGTGTGCGTTCATACAGTCAAATAAAATAAAATAAGAAATATGTATTTGCTCATGCGCAGTACGATGAGGCTGGATAAAAGTTAACTTTTACGATTGTTTATAGTAATTTTACTATTTATAGTATATTTATTTATTAGTTGCCTACTATATTATACATTTTACTTATGTGAAATTATAAAATAAATTAAATCAAACTGAAAATATTTGTAGGTTAGAATTAAGCGTGCGCAAAGCCGTTTTCACATAAAATAAAACAAGAAGTTAAAAGATAAAAACTTCTTATTTTATTTGTTATTTTATTTGGCTGTATGAACGCATGTACGATATCCCATATAACCAACTTTCTTATTTTATTTTATTTTATTCTTATTTTATTTTATTTGGCTGTATGAACCCACCAATAGAAGTGCCTAAAGATTTTTTTCATCTAAATCGATCGACGGGTCAAAGAATTGTACGAGTACCTACAGATTTATTTCGGTGGTATGATTTCATTGTCGAAGTAATTACATCAAAGTAATTACGATCATCGTATATATGATAGTGACTGTACGATAAGGCCGTTTTGTATGATATTTCTCCCCACAGGAAAAAGTTTACACAAAAAGGTACCGTATGATCGAAAAAAAGCGGCGTCCAGTTGGCTTGGAAATGACGATCGATGACATTCCCCATATAATTTTACATATAAAATGACAGCAATTTTCATTTCATTGCCATCGCTGACGCCGTTTTTTTTTCGATCATAAATATGATAGTATTCAGTTATTTCACAATAATTAATTTTATTGCATTATTTCGTTCAGTGAGATCTAAAATAGTAATTTCAGTGAAACAAAAATTTTGACGGCTACACGTATTCTTTAAACTGTGGCTACACACTACAGTAATACGTATATTCAGTTTACTTTTAACTTTTTTTTTTTAAAGTATAAAGATAATAAACCATCATTCCATCATCACTTAGTAAACACTTACAAAATCTACTAAACGAAATTGATAATGCCAGTGTAACTTGATTATGCTTATTACAAAGAAATTTCAGATAAAAACGCTTTCGTACAGATGCATTTATAAGACAGAATATATCTAATACTAACAATAAGTACAATAATATTCACTATAGCAGAAATGCACCGTTTTCACTTCTGCACTGTGATCATTTACCGCGTCAAAAGGTCCGTTCGTCTAATTCTAATATAAATATTTGAGAATTAAAAGCGGCAACGTCGTGGGTCTGGCGAAAACGAATAAACGTCTATTTTTTATATAAGTGGGACAAATTAAACGGTCCAGCATCAGGGCCTGAAAGCATCGCTTGAACATTTTTCGTCCGATATACCCCGGGTCTGACGGCCTATCTTAAACGTATCGGTTCTGACTCCGTCGATTTAATAAATATATATATATATATATATATATATATATATATTGTGCTTTATATATATATATATATATTATATATATATATATATATATATATATATATATTTATTAAATCGACGGAGTCGGGCTAACTGGAAGGCTAGTATCAGACATGTTCAACACCTTCAGGCGCCTGATGCTGAACGATCCCCGGTACAAAAATAGAGGATTTGTCGTTCGCCAGATTGTTGTGCCACTGGCTCTCAAATTATATTAAGTGAACGAACAGACGACGCGGTAATCTACGAATGCGAAGTAAACGAACAGTATGTATTAACGCAATGACCGAAGCCAGTAGGCCTATTCTGCTGCCTGCGCTCATCTGTACGCTTTTATCTGAGAATTTCTTTAAAAAATAGAGGCCCCTACTGTAATCAGACCACAATGCATTATCAGCTCGTTATTAGAAACAACAAAGTGTTTTACTAAGTGATGGAGACCATATGGCTATACTGAAAAAAGTTAAAAGCAAACTGTATATGATACTGCAATGCAACCAGTTTAAAAACACGTGGCCAACCATCAAGAACTGCTGAAATTACTATTTTAGATCTCACTAATTTTAAGAAATTAGTGATTGTCGAAACTCTTTGAATTCTATCATGTTATATGTCTGACTATGATCGAAAAAGGCGGCGTCGGCAATGGCTATGAAAATGAAAATTGCATTTCCTATGTAAAATTATATGGTGAAATGAATCGTCGACTCAAGCAACTGAGCTGCACCGCGTCATACGGTTGCTGATATTTTGTTACAAAACTCGCACGATCGCGATGATCATGCGCTGATGTATTACTTCGACAACCACCAGCTTTAGGTACTCGTTCCTCGATGTTTAGGTGAAAAATAACAGCAATCATAGCACGAAATACACATTTTTTGGGTACTCGTACAGATTCTTTGAAACGACGATAGATTTAGACGAAAAAAATTTAAGGTACTACAATGAAATCATAGTACCGAAATAAATTTTAGATACTCGTACAATAGAGCTTACGATGATCGATTTAGATGAAAAAAACTTTAGGTACTTCTCTATATGCCATAACCATATGCGAAAATGTCAAAAAATTGACATATTATATGTCATTCTATTGAGGGTGCATCCACTATCTAAAATGGCATCGGCGTAACAGCATAACATTGAATAGATTTCCAGTAATTCTGTGTGCGAAAATTCATCTGTCAGAAATTTTTATCTATCAAATTGATCCTTATTAAAAATTTCAGTTTTTGATGAAAATGACACTCTGAATCGAATGACATATCATATGTCAACTTTTGACATTCTGCTTTAAACAGAATTGTTTTTAAATTTCAATTTGGGTGCCATGGCTTCTTATTAAAAACATAATTTTTAATCAAGGAGCCTTGGAAAAATAAGATTTGATAATCTAATGATTTCGTGTCTTGTCCGGGCCCGTTTTTATAAGATGCCCAAATCGTATTTTTAATCATATCTCAATTTTTCCAAACGGAACAAGGGAGGCTCGTTAGCATATTTGGAAAAAGCATTTTTTACGAATAATTTGGTACCACACACATGGTATTTCGAGTCAAATTGTCATTATGAACCGCATGTTACAATTTCTAAAAAAACATATGCAAAAATGTCAAAAAATTGACATATTATGATGTCATTCTATTGAGGGTGCATCCACACTATCCTAAAAACGGCGTATCGGCGTATCGGCGTAACGGCGTAACGACCTTGAATAGATTTCCAGTAATTCTATTGGCTGAAAAATTCATCTGTCAGAAATTTTATCTATCAAATTGATCTGCCAAAAATTTCAGCCAATAGAATTACTGGAAATCGATTCAAGGTCGTTACACCGTTACGCCGATACGCCGTTTTTAGGATAGTGTGGATGCACCCTCAATAGAATGACATATAATATGTCAATTTTTTGACATTTTCGCATATGGTTATACATATAGAGAAGTACCTAAAGTTTTTTACTCGTACAATTTTTGACCCTTCGCGTCGCGTCTCGTCGCCTCGATAGATTTAGGTATCCACACTATCCTAAAAACGGCGTATCGGCGTAACGGCGTAACGACCTTGAATAGATTTCTAGTAATTCTATTGGCTGAAAAATTCATCTATCAGAAATTTTATCTGTCAAATTCATCTGTCAAAAATTTCAGCCTATAGAATTACTGGAAATCGATTCAAGGTCGTTACGCCGTTACGCACATACGCCGTTTTTAGAATAGTGTGGATGCACCCTCAGGGTGTAATTTTGTATCGAATAATGTTAAAACACAAATACGACGACCCATTTAAACGAAAAATTTTTTAGGTACTACAACAACGAAATCATAGTACTGAAATAAATCTCTAGGTATTTCTACGGACAATTAGGTACTTCTATAACGAAATAATAGAACGAAATAAATTTTTAGATACTTCTACAACGAAATCATAGCATCAAAATAAATTTTTAGATACTCGGCACAATTTTGACACATTGATCGATTTAGATGAAAAAAACTTTAGATACTCGTACAATTTTTGACACGACGATCGATTCTGACGATTGTTTTCAAGGTAAATTGACGCCGTTTTTTGGAATCATACATATGCCATGTATACTTATCCTAATAAGTAAAAGTGTATTCATTTAGAGATATTAAAGAGATTCAGATTGAAAAAAATCAAAATAGGTAGTAAAAGTATTCTTAAGATTGTTTCTACAAATTTTATTTAAAGTGGAACAGAGAACTACCGTAGATCGAATAAAAACGGCGTCAAAGATGGCTATAAAATGAAGATCGCTGTCATTTATATGAAAAATTATATAAGAATGTCATCGTTCGTCATTTTCAAACCAACTAGACGCCGTTTTTTTTCATCATACGGTATTATTATTATAGGGTCCCTCTCGGACCGCTTGGACGAGTCCATTATAAAAAAGAGCGAGGGATAGTAGGTAGAAAAAAACATATGATTTGATTTGTCACGGAAACGTAAAGTTTATTAATAAAAGTGTTTTGTTGAAATTCTTCGAGTTTTATCATAAAGTTTATGGTTCGACACCCAACAAAATAATTATAACGAATCCCCGTCCCCGTCACAAAATATAAATAATTTAAAGTCTATTCTGGCGAGTTGAGTTTGGATGAAACTGTAAACAAAATGTTTAAAAGTGTAATGTAATCATTGAAATTTAAATAAAATTCCTATAGCAGTAAAGTAGTAAAAAAAGTGTAGGTTTAAAAGCATGAACTTCTGGGAATTCCCTATTTGTATAGATTGGGAACCACCTACTTTTCTGGGAAACCCATACTTTCAAGTTCAATTTATTAGAATTATGATTAAAATAAAGCACTATTCTCATTCATATCGCAATCAATGAATATTAATATTATATTACTATATATTACTCTAATTAAGTTTTCGACTATGAAGTAAATATAGATAGAAGGTAGAACATATTATAGAGATGCAACCATATAACGTGTTTGTCATATTTATATGGTGTTGGTAGATAGCATCCAGCCGTAAACTGAATATACAACGTATTACTTGTAGCAATCAACATTTTTGTTACACTAAAATTTCTATTTTAATCTTAGTGAACGTAGTAATGTAATAAAATTAATTATTGTACTGATTAACTACCATATAATCGAAAAAAAAACGGCGTCAGCGGTGGCATGAAATGAAGATTGCTGTCATTTTATACCGGGTGCGTCTCAAAAGTGGCTCACCGCTATAACTTTTTAATTTTTTTTAGATAAAAAAACGAGATTTGGTATGTAAGTACATGACATAAATTAGGAATTATGGACGTATTCAATTGTTTTTGGTCACTTCCTGTTTCACCGGAAATGACTACAACTTTTGATTTTTAAATGACACCCCCGGTATATTTTTGCATTATTTGATAGAAAATGACACTCTGAATCGAATGACATATTATATGTCAACTTTTGACATTCTCGCTTTAAAAAAATTGTATTTTAAATTTCAATCTAGAGTGCCATGGCTGTGTTAAAAACACTAATTTTTAATCAAGGAGCCTTGGAAAAATAGATTTGATAATCTAATGATTTTCGTGTCTTGTCCGGGCCCGTTCTTATAAGATGCTCAATTCGTATTTTTAATCATATCTCAATTTTTAAAAACGGAACAAGGGAGGCTCGTTAGCATATTTGGAAAAAGAATTTTTTACGAATAATTTGGTACCACACACATGGTATTTCGAGTCAAATTGTCATTATGAACCGCATGTTACAAATAAATCATATGTGAAAATGTCAAAAATTAACATATTTATGATATGCCATTCTATTCAGTGTGATTTTCTATCGAATAATGTAAAAATATACCGGGGGTGCCATTTAAAAATCAAAAGTTGTAGTCATTTCCGGTGAAACAGGAAGTGACCAAAAACAATTGAATACGTCAATCAATCCTAATTTATGTTATATACTAACATACCAAAATCTTTTTTATCTGACAAAATAAAAAAAGTTGTAGGGGTGAGCTACTTTTGAGACGCACCCGGTATACGACGATCGATTTAAATGAAAATAATTTTTAAATACTTCTACAACGAAGTCATAGTATCGAAATAAATTTCTAGGTACTCGTACATTTTTTTGACACGACGATCGATTTAGACGAAAAAATTTTAGGTACTTCTACAGCGAAATCACAGCATCGAAATAATTTTGTAATTACTCCTACAATTCTTTGACACGACGCGACGATCGCTGATCGATTTAGATGAAAAAAAAATTAGGTACTTCTACAACGAAATCATAGCATCGAAGTAAATTTGTAGGTACTCGTACAATTTTTGACCCGCCGATCGAAATAATTTTGTTTCTAGTATTTATTAGCCGAACGACCGGTTTCGACAATAAAAGTTTAGTTACTTCTACAAATCCGGTGATGACAGCAATTCAAAAAAAAGATTAGACCGTAAATTATTGATATTTTTAAATGAAACTAGTAGGAATAATTTTAAAAGAATACTTATTTTCATTTTTTTCGTCTGAATTTCTTAATATTCTAATTAGAGTATGAGCATTTTGTTTTCTACCAAATATAACACGGCTATATCTTCGTTTCCCTTTAATAGTTTGCTTTACCGTGTTGCCGGTTCTTGGGTCTGAATACATCGATTCAACGTAAATCGGCTTATACACTTATACTAATGTCGAGGTGGCGCCGCCCACGTGTCAGTACCAGTTGTACCCCAATCGTATATAAAGCATACTTCATTTTTTTCAGGCCAAGCTGAGGCGCTTAGAGGAAGTGGAAACCGTTCTAGACGATAACCACTGAAATCGTACTCAGACCCGACCGCGGGCCTGAAATGTCGAAATCGGGTCTGGCAATGAGAGCAGCATGATTTTTAAAAGATCGTACATAAGCGGTTTTAATAAATCTATATATATATATATATATATATATATATATATATATATATATATATATATATATATATATATATATATATATATATATATGCTGCTCTTATATATATATATGCCTCTCTCTCACTCTCTCTCTTATATATATATATATATATTCCAAGATAGTCAAAACACTCTGAAAGCGCTTGAGCAACGAAGATGTAGAAGATGTGTTGTCTATTGCCTCGTTGGATTTGAGATAAATTCCTATAGTGAGGACCTGACCATGGCCCTCCTCCCTCGAGATGATGAGAGAGTACAATATGGTTAGAGTGCAGTATGGTGAGTACAGTATGGTGCCCCAAGGTTGAGACCAATAGCGACCATAGTCTTTTATCTAGCCACGAATTCCTTTAACCTAGTCCCGCCATCGTAGGATTCAGGTTTTTGTCGCCTCTTGGTCTCGATAATTAAGCCAACACAGGTCCCCACACCATCTGCCGGCATCGTCATACTTTTTGTTGCAATTCCCTGGCCATGGCACGACAGCCAGAGACAACAGTGAAATACTCCTTAGACCCAGCAGAAAGTGCCAGAGGGGATTCTCCCTAGCATCTGACTACTAGCTTCCCCACAAGGTCTCAAATTACTCAGATCAGGAGTCTCAGCAGATTACTGAGACTCCTAAGGGATAAGAAGAAGGTGTCGTTTATGGATATTAGGACATGTTCACCTACAGGAAAACAAACGTGCCAGCTCCCTCGCCAAAACAGGTGCAAGTACGTACTTGGTCGAACTAGAACCGACACTTAATGGTTCTAAAAACCTGACTAGAGACCGGAATAGCTAAAGGAAATGGAGTTTCCAGGAATAAAATATGCCATCCAAAAAGAATCCTGACAAGGTCATCTAAAACCATAAGCAGAAAACCCTTAAAGGGTAGCAGAAATGGCGTGCGTATACTCACTGCTGTGTACAGAGTGGGTCAAATTCGACGCTTTAAATGGAAACACCCTTTTCTATAGGAGATAGGCAAAAACTAATATCGGTGTCTGGAGCTCAATTTTTGACAAAAACATGATGGTGAAAACCGCATATCGATATCCGTTACCGTTTCGGAGTTACGGGGTGTTTTTCAAAAATATGCTTTTTTAACAAATCGCTGTATTTTTTTTGCTATGGAAAATTTTGTATTTTTAAGCACCTTTTTACGTAGAATTTAATGGTTTAAGTATAATTTTTTTTAAATTAATAATTTAAGAATTCTCAACAGAAAATTTGATTTTTTATATGGACACCCTGTATATTTTTGATTTGTTGAAAAGAATTTAAAATTACCTTTCCATAAATATAACACACTTGATATTTTGCTCGATTCCTCTTCGAGATATAGAGTATATAAAAATTCGCCCGCTTTAAATAAGTAGGCTTTGAACGGCACCGGCTGTAATGCAAAAAAATTCTAGATGTGAGCATCAATTAAAACGAAAATAATATTTGCTATAAGAGATGCAGAATTTTATAACAATTTAAAATATATTTAACCAACATCAACACATTTAAACTATATCTAATAACAATAAAAATAAATAGCAAACCAAGACATGAGATTTTGCTACAGGTGTTCAGATATGTCGACTGTTCGGATATGTCGACCGTCTTCTGTTATGGACAGACGAGGCAGTTTTTGAACATTTCTCGCGGAATTCATTAACTCAGTGCGGGTGAGAGATACCCTCTCAAAACTGCCAAGTATTTCTAATTCTTGCCTAAATTATACGGAAGAATAAGGAACCTTTATTCTTCCGCAAATATATCCATAGAATTAGATCCATGGGCAGTCAGGCGG
Source organism: Sitophilus oryzae (assembly GCF_002938485.1). NCBI lineage: Eukaryota > Metazoa > Arthropoda > Insecta > Coleoptera > Curculionidae > Sitophilus > Sitophilus oryzae. Next base: position 5,296,033 of record NW_022146996.1, read on the forward strand.
CCTCGACGGCCAACGTCTGGGATCTTGGTTAGCTATTCAATTATTCTTGAAATTGGCTGCAAAAATTTGCTGATAACTTCAGCGTTCAGAGGCGGTGCGTCGTCTTGCTGGAAAAATTTTCGAGTTCCATTAAGGGCATATCATCAATAAGGGGTCCAAAGCCTACTAGTTAAAAGTGGCGAACTTATAAAAATTCTGTATTTCGAAGGGGATTATAACAAAATAACAAATATGCTATATTTTTGGAAAGGTAATTTTAAATTCTTTTCAGTTAATTAAAAATATAGAGGGTGTCCCAAATAAAAAATCAATTTTTCTGTTGATAACTCTTAAATTATTAATTTTAAAAAAATTATAAGTATAATTTTCACAACCATTAAATTTTACGTAAAAAGGTGCTTTTTTGGATGAACTGTTTTCATAGAAATTCAAAATTTTCCATAGTAAAAAAGTTACAGCGATTTGTTAAAACTGCACATTTTTGAAAAACACTCCCTAACTCCGAGACGATAACAGATATTGATGTGAGGTTTTCACCATCATGTTTTTGATGAAAATTGAGCTCCAGACACCGATATTAGTTTTCGTCTATCTCCTATAGAAAAGGGTGTTTCCATTTAAAAGCGTCAAATTTGACCCACCCTGTACACGGACCACTAGAGGTTAAGATAACATTTTTACAGGATGGGTCTGGTGGAAGACACTTAATACAAACTCTGCTACAAACCAACTGCTCTATTAATTTTCTTGATTTGCTTCATCACTTTCTCTTCAACTTTCCCGGCACTAGACAAGCTAATACTAAAAGTGCATACATAGTTAGTACACGAGTTTTGTAGTAAAATTTAACCGTGAAAAAATAATTTTCATGTGAGATTCGACACGGACTCAAACATTCGTTTTCTTTAAAAAGATTTCCAAGTAGGTTGGTACCAATGCTGAAAAAATTAGTATCAATAAATAAAGCTTCTTTAAATTTTCGTTTTTCCCAATGCATTTTGTGTGGACAACTCTAGTTAACTAAATGTGGTGTAGATTTCAAATCTCATATCGTCGGCTTCACATCAAATTGCAAGTCCAATATGTCCAATTTTGGAGGACGAATACAAACTGATTTAAAGGAATGTTACAAACCAGAAAAAGTGGATTTACGCAATATTTTAAATTATGTTTTAGTGCCATTTATCAATAAATAGCTAAACTAAATTTTACGAGTAGAAAGTTTTTTGTTCATTAGATAGAGGCAGAAAAATAAAATCGAAATTTTAATAATTAAGCAATTTTATATTATATAGTTTTAACTATTAAAAAAAGTTTATTGTTTCGACTGCCAAAGACGTACCAAGTAAGGCAAGAAAAAAATTTGTGAGCTTTATGAATTCAAAATGAAGCTAAGAAACTTAATTCGACCTTGGTAATATTCGTCGCAAAGATTTAAGGCCTATTGACCAATAGGAACGCGATGTTTTTACACGACAGAGTTTGCTAGTAAACGCTTTTTTGTTTTGAATTTAGGTATGCAGATA